>NC_046976.1:540000-772500 GCF_009769545.1 Cyclopterus lumpus | reverse complement strand
GCAGGTTTACAGTACAGTACATGTGCCCTTTGTTCATGTTTTCTATATACTCTTTCCTCTTGCTATTGTAGCCTGCCTCTCTGCAACCAGGAAGGGAGGCCTCTACCGGAGCTGACACCCTGTGGGTCAGCCTGGTACCTGCCCACCAATCAGATGGCCTCCAGGACAGCAGTGATTTGGAGGTAGACATGACGTCAGATGATGATGATGGGACGGCATCTGAAAGCTCCAAGGGTCAGATTAGAGACATACACACAATGACTGTAATTGTTACATATATCATTTTGTTATCATCATGTATTGTAAGCCGGTATGGAAAGAGTACTAGAATATTTTAAGAACACATTAGGCCACAAAAAGAGCATTAACATGTTAATGTTGACACCAACCAACAATACATTTTTCTACAGACATTTACGTCCTTTGCAACAATCATGAATCATTATTATCAATTATGGATATAACTGCCTTCCTCAGTTTAGCCCAAAAATAAATAACCAGATTAGATTAAAAAAAATACAAAAGAGCTTTGTACAACAAGTACAACAAGCATTATTCGGCAATATAATCTAAATAAACTTCCATTTTAACCAACAGATTCAAGGCAGCGACACAGAGATGTGAAGACGATATAAAGTCAGTAAAGTCAACACAGTTGCCTCCTCTCCAGGGGACATTTTGGTCGGGTTTAGGAGTCCTCAAAGTGCTTCACTTCAACGTTCAACCGCCCGACGATGTCCCAAGTCCCCAGAGTGGACAGTTAAAAATGATCAGCCCCAGATCTTAGTGATCTGATCGGGACATCCCTAGTAGAAGACTGTTAGTACACCATGTGTCTCAGCGGTGAGCAGGGTCGTCCTTCAATCAGAGGATCGGTGGTTCGATCCCCTGCTCCACTAGCCCATGTCGATGTGTCCTTGGGCAAGACACTTAACCCCAAAATGTCTCCCGTAGCTGTTCTACAGTGTGTGAATGTTAGTTAGTCCTGATGGGCAGGTGGAACCTTAGCTCCTCCCATCAGTGTGTGAATGTTAGTTAGTCCTGATGGGCAAGTGGAACCTTAGCTCCTCCCATCAGTGTATGAATGTTAGTTAGTCCTGATGGGCAAGTGGAACCTTAGCTCCTCCCATCAGTGTGTGAATGTTAGTTAGTCCTGATGTGCAGGTGGAACCTTAGCTCCTCCCATCAGTGTGTGAATGTTAGTTAGTCCTGATGTGCAGGTGGAACCTTAGCTCCTCCCATCAGTGTATGAATGTTAGTTAGTCCTGATGGGCAGGTGGAACCTTAGCTCCTCCCATCAGTGTATGAATGTTAGTTAGTCCTGATGGGCAGGTGGAACCTTAGCTCCTCCCATCAGTGTATGAATGTTAGTTAGTCCTGATGGGCAGGTGGAACCTTAGCTCCTCCCATCAGTGTGTGAATGTTAGTTAGTCCTGATGGGCAGGTGGAACCTTAGCTCCTCCCATCAGTGTGTGAATGGGTGAATGATGTCATGTAGTGTTAAAGCTTTTTGACTGGTCGGAAGACTAGAAAAGCGCTTTACAATTCCAGGTCCATTTACCTTTATCACTTTTGGGTAGAATTACAAGTGTAGCAAAATGTTGTGCGATTGCATGAAGTCTGAAAACTCAAATAGTACATATTTCATAGCACTTATTTTATCAGTAGCCTACTGCAACAGGGTCACTGCTACTTTTAGCTTTCTATATTACTATTGTTATTACAATTTAAAGGCAGTTCCTTGCTGTGCTGTTTATGTGAGTTGATAAAAAATAAAAATAGTAGACATTCCTGACAGCTACAAAGTGATCTCCTCAGACATTCAATGTGAGTAAATCTGCTGGGCCTGATAACAAGCCTAGTTACCCACAGTCATCACTGACAGCAGGTCCGTCTTTCAATCACAGCCCTAGTCGATGTGTCCTTGAGCAAGACAGTTAACTCCAAACTGCTCCCCAAAACTGTTCTACAGTGTGTGAGATTGTAAGTCGCTTTGGATAAACGTGTCAGCTAAATGAAAAGAAATGTAATGATATTTGTATCATATCAGTCACAAGACAGTGTTACCACCTGCTTCATCGTTCCTGTACTTAAAACGTCTTTAGTGTCTATATGACACGACATTTTGATGATGTGCTTTGAGAAACTGAGAAGTTGTTTTTGATGCTGGAGAACCAGTCAATCTGGACCCTCACCTCACATACAGAGCAAACAGAACCTCAGAGGATGCCGTCTCCACTGCTCTCCACTCAGACATCACTCATCTTGAAAATAACAACACCTACATCAGAAGAAGTGTTGTTTGTTGATTTCAGCTCAGCCTTCAACTCAAACTCCCCCATGAAAGTGATTGGTACACTTAGCACTCTCTGCTTGAGTTCCTCACTCTGTAACTGGTTATTTGACTTCCTCACAAACAGAACCCAGCCCCCTGATGATGGTTCATGTGCATCAGCATTACAAACTCCACCCTGAAGAAAGCTCATAAACTGTACATTAAGGAGAACATCCTGTGTCATGTTCTTGATAACCTTTACAGAGGAGCAATTGAAAGCATCCTGAACAAGTGGAATGCTGTTCACGGCCCAGGACAGGAGAACATGTTGAGATTACATTGACAACAAACAGCAAACTTAAACCAGGAATAAATCAAAACAGGGAGGCTTATGAAATACATACTTCCTACAGATTCCTTGAATCTGCCCCAAACATGTGACCCTTGATAAAAGTCACGGTCTGAGGATATCGACAAGCTTATTTTCACTCAGTCAAAGCGCCACCTAGTGGTGAAAGGAAATCAGCGTTACGTGACAAACAGTAGAACAAAGGAAATAGCAAAGCTGCAATGTGTGAGCTTTGAAAATGGTCTCAATAGTCTCTCCCAGTGTCACATTATAGAATAAAGACACCAATGAAATGACATGTTTTCTCGTAGTTTTAAGGCAACCGAGGACTGAATTTTGATTTGTTCTCTCTTTTTCAGACCTTCAAGATATCCCAGAGGAGATCTGATTCTCTCCATGTTTCACAGTGCTAATGAGCTTATAGCTATAGTTGACTATGATAGAAACACATTGATTCCAACAATGACCATGTCTATCTTTTCTGCAATTCTTAATGATTGAAGCTGCTTTGCTTTACGGTAGATGGTTTGTGACTGTGGGTTGTTTTTAAAAATGTTCAGTTATGCTTTGGATTGTTTGATTTATTTCCATCACTTGCATTGTTTACATGAGCATTTGTAATCTTCAAACATGTTCATGTTGTGCAAAAATAACTTAAATCAAATTAATGTCAAACAGGTAGGGTTCATGCTACACAAAGATAAAACAAAGTTTCTATTCAATGCTGCTAGGCAACAACCCACGCTAAAATACCCTGAAAATACATAACCATTAAAAATACATAACCATTAAAAATACATTACCATTAAAAATACATTACCACTAAAAATGTAATTCATTTGCCCTGCAATAACTGCTGCTTTTACAATGTGTATCTTGTTATGGTTTGTCTTTGTCAGATCTTAAAGTAGAAGTTATAACTTCTAAAAATAACGTCCGAGTCACTCATGAAACTTGTTGCCATTGCTGAGGTCTTACTGTGGTCACTGTGGCCTGATTACAGTAATGCAGCTCATCTGTCACAATGTGGAAGAAATAGAAACACATCATGTTTCATCGTGTCGCTGCCTCTCTGTGGATCCAGAAAAAAGCTTGTCTGCCCTCTCCAAAGATGTAAGGCTTGAAGCTGCTATAATCCATATGTTCATAATCACAATGTATTAACTGATAAGTTTAAAAAGGTGTGATGATGCTGGGAATCACCAGCTGATATTGAAGCTTTTTTTAGCTTCTCAATTACATTTCGAGGTCATTTTAGTTGCATTTCTAAACGAAACGAAAATGCAACAACAACGTTAATTTAGTTTCGTAAAACATTATGGTTTGGATAAAAATTATTGCGCTATTGAAGTTTCGGATGTACATTTTAAAAAATGTAAAACGTTGACTTTTGGTTTTGTACTAGAATTTTGTGAACATTTGTGATTCAGAATTAATTAATTAATAATTCAGCCGCTTTATTATTAAGGGCAACATCAAAATTCTGTAATTCAAAGCTAACAGAAAAAATACGTCATGGCCAGAAAGATCAAGTCTAAATAAAGTCCTCTGATTACCATACCATCCCTTACAAGAAGTCCTCCAAACTAAACAACAAAATGAAATTTATGATCAAAAGCAGTTTAGGTCAGTTATGATTCATCTATGATTCTGCTATATGATCTGCTACGCTAACATTAAGCTTCTGGTTGAAAGGATACATCATTGGTTGGAGGCAGACAGACAGTGGTTGTCCAATCGCCTAACCCAACTTCCCTAAAATGTTTCATCCTAATACTCACACCTGCTGTATGTCTAAAGAATTCATTTAAATAACTCTGTGTACATTATGACTGCTGTGGATTGAGCTTTATGAGAGTCCACTTAAATACAGAGACGTATTCATATTTTAAATGCATGTGTATGAAAAATATACATTAACAATGTAATGTATAGTCCAGCATTTCACAAACTTTAACTTTTTTATGTCTGCATAGATGTCAGTCCTAAAACCTGGATAGATGGATTATGTATTTGTTTACAAACATAGCAGAGCATATTCAGTTGACATGAGAACATATAGGGGCTTTACATTTAAATGATTTAAAAACATAGTCAGTAGTCTGCTTGGCTTGATAGTTTTGCATGTTCTCCAACCTAACCTCTTTTCTTAATAAATAGCTTAAAAAATAAAATAGCTTTTAGCTTTACTGTGTCTTTATTCTTAATAGTTGTTATTGGATGTTAGAGCTGGCTGATAGTAGTCTAGTAACACAAAGAAAGAACAGGCTAAATCAACTCCAAATGCCTGCCAAATGAATGTCATATTTTCTTCAGAATATAGCTTTTCAGTGGATTTTAAATGTAAAAGTGGGTTGATCACCATTTTGAGTTTTGCAATTGTTTCTGTGGCTGCAAAATGATTGTGAACTTATTTAGAATGTTGTGACTGCGTGTCTACTTTTCTGCTAAATGTATTTTAGGCATCCATTTCTTAGAGTGACATCACTCTGCTTAAACAGTCTGGATGAGTACAATATTATATGGCAAATACTGTTCAAAGCCAACAGAGTAATGGATGAGGTATTATGAAGTCAACAGATGCTTTATTTGTCAGTGAAACTGAAAGGCCGCACCTTAAACAAGGGCTGTGGTTACTTTTGCACAACCTTTTGTCATTCATGTATTACTACATGAAAAAAATAAAATCATGCCATACAAAATGTAACTGTGTTGAAGAATGTATTTCCTAGTTGGAGACGAGTAAAAAGAGACTGCTGACGATGCTATTTATATAGTTCTGTTAATTGATTCACCTCACACGGACATTGCAATAGGGCAGTGGTTCACAATGTCACTTCTAGGTTGGAACCTTTCTGTCGGCCAGCATGTGTTCATGAGGTTGGGTCACCTGGTGAATGACAGTGGTGACTCTGAGGCAGAGGATTTGTGGGCATACATAATGGATGGTACCAGAGCCATACGACCGCTTTGCAACAAATACCTGGAGAGAGACTACACACAAGTCAAGAATAGCATTTATACAGAGAGGACACCATTCACATGGTGGAAGACAGACCAAGGGGAGCCCCACTGTGGCAAAGATACATGATGTGTGAAAGGGAGAAGGTTTTTGGATGCAGCACGAAAACCCTCGGTGGTTATCAGAAAGAAAGACAGCTAGGCACAGGGCCGTCAACATACAGCAGGCAAAGCGGTTGCACTGGGGCAGGAGGGGCCGTAGATAGAACGGGCCCACCATCAATGTGTTGTGTTGAAACTGGGCTCTCCGGAGTGAGGGGGGGGGGCACTCTCTGCCTCTTCAGCGTTAGCGAACATTGGCCAGATATATGTTTGTTTGCCAGTCTTTCCTTTCACATAGTGGGTTAAAACTTCAGTCAAGTTGCTGTGTCCCTTTGTTTGGATTGATTTGGGGATCTTTACCGCCTTATAGGCCCATGCATGGTTGTTTAGGGTGGGGCTACCTTGTGATTGGCGGGTCACTAAAGCTACTAGAGCTAAATATGGCGTCTCTACGTCACTTGCCAGCAGTCCTAATATGGTCAAGTCGAGGCAGTCCACAAACCAATGGGAGACAACACGACCACTACCTCCAGTTCTAATATAGTCACAGCATTCAGACGTCAGACGTTTGGACCATTTTGCCGACTCCAGCTATCTGGCCGTTTCCAGGTGCATGATGTGAGAGTAAACCCTCCTGGGGGCACGCTCATGTGGTTGGTTGGAAATGGAGGAGACATCTGATTGGCTACAGCTGCCTGCATGTGACGACAGGGGAGTCTCAAAAAATTACACATGACAATCATTTTGTGTATAAATGTAAATGATGACATTTCAAATCTATTTAAGGAACATTTAGCAGGATTAATTGGCAGCAATGCAATACAATATTCATCATTATATTTTAATCTGTGTATTTTCACTTGAAACTAAGAATCTTAGTGTTTTCCATAGCTTAGAAAAAGCCATTCATATCTACATAGGGAGTCCTCCATCTTGCACCACCATATTTCTACAGCAGCCAAGAACGGACACGGGCTCTAGTGAGAGATCTGAAGGTAGGATGCGTTCTAAAACCTGGTATTAATTGGGCCCTGGTGCTAAATAATTAATATAGTATTCATAAGCCCCGGCATTACTGGTGCTTTTCATTAGTATTTTTTTAAGTTTTGTTTTCATTTGTTATCACGCTGCAGCTCTGCTCTTTCACTTGGGCTGAGATCCACCAACTACACAACACACACACACACACACACACACAGACAGACACACACACCTATACAGACACACACACACACACCTATACACACACACACAGACACACACACACCTATACACACACACACAGTCACACACACACCTATACACACACACGTACCTACAAACACACACACACACAGACACACACACATAGACATACACACACCTATACACACACACACACAGTCACACACACACCTACACGCACACACCTATACACACACACGTACCTACAAACACACACACACACACAGTCACAGTCACACACACATAGACATACACACACCTATACACACACACCCAGTCACACACACACCTACACACACACACACCTATACACACACACGTACCTACAAACACACACACACACACAGTCACAGTCACACACACATAGACATACACACACCTATACACACACACCCAGTCACACACACACCTACACACACACACACCTATACACACACACGTACCTACAAACACACACACACACAGACACACACACATAGACATACACACACGTACCTACACAAACACACACACACAGACACAGGTTGCTGTGGTGAAATGATCCACGTGAAGTGAAGGATACTCAAGTTGATGGAAACTATGCATGGTAATGTACCTGCAATATAATATTTGGGAGTAAAAAGACCATATTGTATCCATACATCAGTGAACAGTGCTAGGTTTACACAAGCACAGACACACAATAAGCCACAAGTTTCTTTGTAAGCTTTTCGGAGACATCGGCAGAGGCAATGTTATTTATTTGTATCAACATTTGACATTTATTTCCAGTGAGATATTAATGACTTTGTTGTGGGTCAGTGGTTAGTAGGTCCGTCTTCAATCAGGATGTTGACTGGTTGGTGGTTCAATCCCAGCCCTAGTCCATGTGTCCTTGAGCAAGACACTTAACCCTGCATTGTTCCCTGTAGCTGTTCTACGGTGTGTGAATGTATCATGGTTGTAAGTCGCTTTGGATAAAAGCGTCAGCTAAATGACATGTAATAAAAAGTAATAATAATATCCATTATAATCCTGTTCAGAATGTATTTGTTCTAAAAAAATATCATGAAGGTATCTCTCTTTACCTGAAGGTCACCATAGGTTCCAACATGCTTGGAAAGTGAGGGTGAGCAGGGGAGTCTTTAGTTGGTCTACAACTCACCACTAGATGCCTCTAAATCTTACACACTGGGCCTTTAAATGCATATATTTGTGGATTTATATTACATTACTTGTTAAAACAAGATATATTGTTTCTGAGCATTGAACAATAGTAATACATATTTATATCTTAAAAAACATTTGTGAATCCTTGATGTGTATTCAATAACATTGAGACTGACCCCATTTCTGTGTATTGTATATGTTTCATTACTTAAAGTAGTGTGCACTATTAGAAGCCTCTCCAGAGTCAGACTGTCTGATGACAGCACACAGTATTCCAGAGGAAGAGGCCCTGCAGCCAACTGACTTCTTTTACTCTGTATATACTTGTATTCTAATTCAATTCAATTCAATTCAATTCAATTCAATTCAGTTTATTTTGTATAGCCCAATATCACAAATTACAAATTATCCTCAGAGGGCTTTACAATCTGTACACATACGACATCCCTGTCCCAGGACCTCACATCAAATCAGGAAAATTCGATACTCTCTATTCTGAGACCATAAAGCACTAAATGATACATGTAAGCCAATAAAGGGAAGCTACGATTCTTTTCTTTTTTTGCCTTCTTTTTTTTAATTAAATACAAATGTCTTTAGTACTAAACATTTCTTTCTTCACTGCTGATTTTTTTATTTGGTCTTTTTCTTTATATGTATGTCTCTTGAATTAAAATGTGTTATGAATGGAAATCATGAAGCCTGAAAAGCAATGCAAAATGCATTTTGATGATATCGTAATGCTCTGAATGACGCTCCTTTAAATGCACTCTGAGGAGTTATTACTGTGAAGAAGAACTGTTTCACACATTCTAACAATGAATGCTAATTGACACCTAGAACTATACATAGCCGCTTGTCCTTAATGCTGTCACCATATACAGTATATGAGCACCATCAGACCACACTGCAAAGACCCCATTATAGAAAAGGTCACTGTCCAACACCCCAACCCACAGACACACAGAGGGGAAACAGATATCAACCTTCTCATCACACTGTTGGTTTGTATGTTCCAGAAAGTCATAGAGTTCAGCTAGTTCTTTTAAACACAGTAACAACCTCCTTAATAATTCTGATCCTTTCTCTCTGCGATCATCTCTGCCTATTTGTGTTTGCAGCTTGTCTCTTATTCTAATCCACTGGACAATGTCAGCCAAAATATGTTTATTAATAGCTAGCTGGGGCCTAGAGCGTGGAATAACTGACTTAGTCCCCCCGTCACCCCTGTTCTCTGTCCATCCCCAGGAGAAATCCAATTATAGGCATTACAGGCCAGGTGATGGAGTCGGGTTACAGGACGGCCATTCCTCCTCTCAGTCACTTTGTATTGTGTTTGCTCTGTTTCTCAACCTCTCACCCCATCGGAAGACAGTTCATACAAATGAAATGCTTGAAATACTTTATAAGGAGAATCCTGATAGACATGTGAAAGTGTGTGGTTGAAGGTACAAGCATATTTGTTACAGATACAGCCTTTTTCCCAAAGTAATATTTTGTGATTCCAGGCACTTGTCAATCCTAAAGAGTAAAGAAGAATGATGGAGAATGGCTTCTGCTGTGAAATATCTGAAATGACTCCATCCTTGCTTATGACCTTAAAAACAAACTGGACACATACTAGTCAGTTATACATCTGCACCAATTCATATTGTAGCATGACTACAGTTTCCCTTCTATTTTATAGTTTTTTTTACTGTTTGGTTCAGTCTCAAGGTTCTCATGATTAATTTGTTGATGAGTGACATCTTTTAATCAGAAAAGATCAAATATGTTTTGTTTTAATATCCATGTTCTGAAATAGTCTAAAAATCATCTAATAAACCTTTACTTCATTGTAGATAAGTGCTTTGACCTTTCTTATTCAGTTTGCCTAGCAACAAGGCTGAAAGCCTTGTGCAAACCACACTGACTATAATTCGATGGGCTTAATCTTATTCTTCATATTCTGTATGGACAGAAAAGGTGTGCTATGACTTTGTGTGCCCAGCCATTTTCATGAACATCGCAAAAAACGGTGACAAGTTTGCCAAAGAAACTCATCAGGAAACTGTCATGTACAAAGCTCAAAGCTTATACAATAGCATACCACGGGTTGGCATGGGCCGGAAGGACCAGAGCTAGAGCGGTGACTTCCGGGCTAGAGTGAGAAGGAGCTGTGAAATATTCAGAAAAAAATATATCTTGTTCTCATTTCCACAGTTTTCCCATTTCATACTTAATTAGAGAGAATTTAAGGGGATTTAAGGTCAAAGGATATCTGTTACTGGTCACAGACCTGTTACTATCAAATCAAACCAGTTTACACATTTGGCCTGAAAGTAACCGGGACTCAGAATCGTCAACTCCTTACACTCTGTTTCCATCTTCCATCTGACGTTGCCTCTACTCAAATAACTTCCATGGGGGGTTTGATATTTAGTTCCGCCCCTGGTGCCGTTTTGCTCAGGGTTTGTCCACCCGCTGCATTTATTGATTGATTTCATGTCACAAAGCCCAATGAATTAGTTGACTCAAACGTGGTGGGCGGGCATAGGATTACACACAAGCATGCTTTGGAAACCTCTGAACGAAGGACTCACTCCTCTGTAGGATTTGAAGGATCGTTCACATTGGAACCTTCGGCGACATTCGATGACGTAGCATCCTGAAATACAGCTGCTGAATGAGGCTTTTATTTTTCAAAATAAAACTCATAGAGGAACTCTATCCTAAGAGTAGAGTTACTATGTGCCAGATTCATTATGCTGCCTCTTGGTCATTGCACCTCAACAGCAGAGATTGAATAATGGAGGCCTCATTAGCGGCTGTATGCGATGGACCGGGCTTTAAACTAACTACAAAATAAAAAGGTGACTTAGTATAAACTGCTTGAGAGTCTGCAGCGAGCATGTGGGATGGGTGGTGAATGGGTCAAACAAACACAGGACTCGTAGCTATCAGAGTATTCGTGTCCCATGCAAAACAAAAAGTTTACATTTTGAGTCATGATCAAGTGAGTTACTGTAGTCACCTGACTTGTAAATGGACTGTACTTTTCATGTCTTCCGACCACTCAAAGTGTTTTAACACTGTCATCATTCACACATTACCACCCATTCATACCCTGATGGGAGGGGCTTCCATTAAACATGCCACCTGCCCATCAGGACGATCTAATCATACCCATCATGCACCGCCGGAACAGCCTGTGGGAGACATGGAATAGCGGAGCCAGGGATCCAACTGCCGTCCCTTTGTTCAAGGACGATCCTGCTCTACCACTGAGCCACTTGTCACTCAATAGTGATGTGAGTCGTCTGTCAGTCAAGTTAACATTAAACAAACTCTTTTCCCTAACCTGAGTAAGTGATTTTTTGTTGACAATACCTAACTTACTGTGAAGACACACTTTATTTAGGAAGGACATGTATGTTGGCATGCATCCGGAATAGTTGGAAACTAATGCTAGAGGGTGCTGCTCTCTGATCCCAAGTGGCACTGACGAAGTGTTGGTATTTGACAAGTTGGCAGTGAGAATGTGTTCCGGATGTGAACCAAGTAACAAGCAAGTGTTCTTAACCGACTAGAAGGATTTATGAATTAGAAATTGATTTAAAATTCCTTAGACATTTATAGTGTTCATATATTATACACTAATGCTAAGTGTGTTAAAGTCAGTCACACTCATAACTCAGCTACTGACATAGAGATCACTGAGTTTCTATGATTTCAAAATGTTCCAGAAATGGTGAGAATCGTAAAGCACACAGCAATCTCGAATATTGTTTTCGCTTGTAGGTCTTGGCAAACCCCACGCACAGGTGATGCCAGACCACTACTAAATGAAGCTTGCAGTGAGATTGTTTGCTCAACTACATCAATTGTTGGTCTTCCTGTCACGGCTTGGCCGTGACTCACTGTCCCTTTCTCTCTTTTCCTTGTTTGTCCCCTGTTACGTGTGTGTGTGTGTGTGTGCGTGTGTGTGTGTGTGTGTGTGTGTGTGTGTGTGTGTCGTGGGCGTGGCTTCCGGCAACTGGCAATCTCCACACCTGCACGTCATCTCCGGCACCTGTCTCCAATCACATCATCAAGTCCTCCCTGTTAAAACACTCTGGCTTCCCTCTCTCCAGTTGACAGATTATTGCACCATTTAGTGGTACCTCGACTCTCGGCTTCACTAGGAGACGTACTTTGTTTTGTTCCTGGTGATTTTCTACTAACCCCTGTTCCCAGGAATCCTGTACCTGCATCCCCACTCAGCCGCCGCCGCTCACGCCACCTCACCACTCCATCTACACTCTCCCGGTTCTGTACGAATAAACTGTTTACCTCTACCCAACCTTGCCTCTCCGTGTCTGCGTTTGGGTCCGGCTCAACCGAACCCTCACACTTCCAAGAGATTGGGAACATTTTGATTGCCACAACAGATGCCTCATCTGGCGGCGTGTAGCTAACTGTGCTAACAGTGTTTACCTGAGGGCAAACCGGAGGGTGGTTGGTTCGCTTCCACAATAACGCTGTCTGTCTGGAATGAGAGCGATGTAGAGTGGCAGCCGTGAGCTAACCAGTGGGGCGCGCTTCCATGCACGTACATGTACTGCATGCCTGCAAGTATTGCTCCCTTCACAGTTATGGGGCCTCAGTCCCATATCACCTGGCGTTCACTATAATCTAAAATATGACATTTTACTAAATGGAAAATAGAGCCTAACTACTCAAAGCGCTTTTACACTAAAAGTCATTCATCCATTCATACACTGACTATCTAATCATTCATACCATTCATACACCGCATGCATGGGATTAATTTGGGGTTAAGTGTCTTGCACAAGGACACATAGAGACATGGAGCCGGGGTTCAAACTACCGATCTTCTGATTGAAGGATGACCTACTCTGAGCCACAGTTGCTAGTGCTCTGCTCACTTAATAGCAGCAACAGCTGTTTAACTGCATGGTGACTAAAAAAATACAATTTAATATGTTACAACATACCTTTTATCTATTTTTGTATTTTAATGAAAAAGAGTAGTAAAAGAACAATAATCAAAGGACCCACAAAACATTTTAAAGATGACACCTTGACTAAAGTTGATTACAAACCCACAACTGACTGGTCATTTTATTTCTATGACTAACATCCAACCAACTGGTCTGTAATTTGAGTACTTTGTGTCAGACAGAAAAAGACAAAAGCATTTTTCTTTGTCATGTCTTGTAGCTCAGCCTATTTCATAATAGATCAACTATTTGGATTCCATGCAGGGAAAAGAAAGTTATCTCTCTTTTCTTTCCAATGTTTCCTTCAATTTAGAAGCCACATTACAAGGCCAGACCTACTGTGAATTAAATAGTGGAATGTTGAGCTATTTCCAAACATGAAAACATACATGTTGTTAGTGTGCAGGTTTGCTTCTCATTTGAGTGGTGATTGTGTAAGATAGAAGAGGGTGTGGTTGTGTGCGTGAGTTAGGGGGCTTAGTAGTGGGAGTGTCTCCTCTGTCATATAAATGCCCTCTCAATATCTTCGTCAGAGTTTAGTGTCTCCACCAGGCTCTCAGGTTGTCTGTTTGTCTTCCAATCTTACACGGCTGCAAAAACCCAGCAGCCAAAATGGAGGCCATCAAAAAGAAGATGCTGATGCTCAAATTAGACAAGGAGAATGCACTGGACCAGGCTGAACAAGCTGAAGCAGACAAGAAAGCAGCCGAAGACAGAAGTAAGCAGGTGGGTAATGAACACAGATGCGATACATTGAGTTCCAGTCAGACTAAGAAAAATGGGGAACCTAAACCAAATCAGATCATCAGGCTACATACTCCTGGTTCTGCTCATCCAGCTAATTGTGTTCTTTGAACACAGTTTGAGGATAGATTTTAGTTTTTATTCTGGATGAAGTAATCTTTTATGTGTGCTCTTATTTGAAATAATGGTCGAATGAGTAGAGAGTTGAAACCATGAGCAATATTCAGATGATCAACTGACTGCTGATCATGTTATTGCAGTTACATCAGTTAGATGTGTTGGGAACCCTCCCAGCAAGCACTGGGCAATCTATTCATAGGCATAAATATCAGTTTATGTTGCAGCATTTTTACTGGTGTCCTTTTGTTCCACATTGCACTATTCTGTTTGCTTTCTTCACTGTTAAACACTTGGATATGACCAGTGAATGTGGTCAGACTACTAATTGATGTTGGTGCATGATTGGTAAATGGACTGTAGATCTCTTCTAGTCTTCTGACCACTCAAAGCACTTTAACACTATGTTAGTCACCATGCAAGGTTCCACCTGCACATCAGGACTAACTAACACACTGTAGGTACGGCAACGGGAGCAATTTAAGGTTTGTGTGTTGCCCGAGGACACATTGAAATGGGCTAGTGGACCCGGGGGATCGAACCGCCGATCCTCTGATTGAAGCACGACCCTGCTCACCACTGAGCCACAGTCGCCCTTAGTGGGGTTCTCCCCTGTGAAAATGAAACCTGACTAAACTCTCTTAATAAGCAGCTTTCATTTCATGAACAATTGTCAGCTATATGTGAGTTCTGCAGTTCATTATTCTTTCTTTCTTTTTTTTAATGTCAAATTCGCATTTTAATGCAAAATTACATGCCATATTCTGGCTTCTAACAGTCAGAGTATGTTAGTTTAGTAGATTGATGGAGTTTATTATTTTTTTCTCACATTATCCCAAACCATAAATTGTTGTAGATTGTATATGTTTAGGTAACTCGTCATCATGAAAATTGAGCTCATAATGATCTCAAAACAATTTGCACTTTCTCATGTGTTGCTCTAACAACACGATGAACTTTCCAAACTGGATAACTCTTTAGCTCACGCTTTTATCCAACGCGACTTACAATAAGAGCATTCACCCATGTGGATACAACCCCAAATATCACAGAAACTGCTGAAATACAAGCACTCAGCTCTCGTCCTGATACCTGGAGGCTGATGATAATGGGGTACAGAGCTCTGCAAGTGGGTGGGTTCTTCGCCCACACTGTGGCCAGGAGCCACGCAGCCTTGGCTTTATCCTTCTCCGAGTGTTTTGGAGGACACGTCTGCCAGACTTCCTCTGAGGTGAAAGTGCTATCATACATTTTCAGCAACACAGCCTGCACACTTTCTCTTAGTGTAGGAAGCCATTATGTAGAAAAGGGTTTTGTAGGACTTGTATAACCTAGTCCTTATGGCCTCTTCCACAAGAAAGCTGCACAAGAAACCTCTCGCTCTCGCCATAAACTGGCAGAAGAGCTCTCCGCTCCCCACCCAGTCATTAGTTTACGTGGGTGTTGAGAAGGAATGATGAAGGATAACATCATAGCCATCCTGAATGACCACCCTCAACCTCCACGACAAACTGATGCAGATGGATAGCTCATTCAGCAAAACAGGGCAGAACACTGACAGATCACTTTGATCAGCCAGCTTTGCAATGTATGGCACTCTATTTGAATATGTCGTTACACTATGACTATGTTATGTTTCTATTATACTTCTACATGTCATTACAGGGAGGTCTGCATCCAACAAGCTTTGTGGCTTTTCAAATGACAACATTTGGTATTAAGTTTGAAGCACACCATGGCCTTATACTTCTTAGAAATGTGTGCAAAATGATTTCATCAAGATATGTGTTGGTATTTGAGTGCAAGGAAGCTCAGAATTCAATATAAACTGTATTACATTTTCCAAGTCTGATGAACAGCTGCTAACGATGTGTTTGATCTCCCATGCCATCAGCATGAAGACGAACTTCTGCAAATGCAGAAAAAGCTGAAGGGGACAGAGGATGAGCTTGATAAATACTCAGAGGCCCTGAAGGATGCTCAGGAGAAGCTTGAGGTGGCCGACAAGAAGGCTGCTGATGTGAGTAATACAATTCCAAAAGTGCAATACACACTTGTTGTGATTCATTTACAGTTTGTGTAATTATTGTCTAGAATGCAACATACTCCTCTACACCACAACATAGGCCCAGATGACTTCTTTACAAAGTGCAGTTGTAAACCCTGTGTATGTTCTACATGATTTCTAGCTGTTCAGGAAGAGGAACTTTCACACACAGTACACAAATAATAGGTTGTACATAATGTACAGAAATGCTTTATGTACATTGCTTCTTATTCTGGCATACAATACTAGCCCTGAACTGAGGCTCTGATGAAGCTGTGATCTGCCAGTGTAGACCAGGCCTCGCTGATTCCCTGCTACTCCTTTGCATTCCATTCCCATCATGCCCTGCCTGGACTCCTCACAGCTGTCGGGGGGCTCGGGGGGGATTCAGAGCCATATTTTGGCCATGATGTCAGTCGCTCAACCTTGACTGCAGGCTTAACAATGGTCCAAGTCCATTTTGGGTGCATCATCCATTCATCTCGGGTCACCGTATTTATTTAGTCCCTTTCCTTTTGGAGAGAATGAGTATGCCACCACAAATAAAAGATGTAAATGATGTTCAGCATATAAATAGGGTTGCTGTTAACTACGTTAACATATTGATCTACTATCACAGAAGGAATGAAAGAAAACATTGGAGCCTTTAGTCTGCTGCCTCTTTTCAGTTTCAGTCATTGCTGAAACATTTATTTCAGATTCTGCATTTAGAAAGCACAGCTGTTCTAAGAATGCCTGCAACACAATACCAGTGTAAGGGTGTGGGTTTAGGACTAGAAAGCTCAAAATCCTAGTTAATAAACTAAAAGCACTAAAAACACTCAACATTCCATATGATTTTTAAAAATAACCAAGTGCAAACAGGGGTGGACTGAAGCATTTTGCCTCAGACCAGACCTCCACCTACCATTCCGGCCCTACAAACACCTTAGCCGTGTAATAAGAGAGAATCATGGAAGATTAAGAGAGAGGAATAGGACATTAATACCCTCAACAAGTGCCTTTGCACAAAGATAGGAAAAAGAAGACAGTTAGAGTGGTGGGGTGAGCCAAAGCCCACTATTCCATCGCATTATTTTAGATTTGAATGAGTTTATCAGCCCGAGGGTGAGGGAGCCAGAGCTCCGATCAGCATTCTTTTCCCGAGAACCTTTCTGTACCGCCGTCGACATGTTGAGTGCCTTTGAGAGGCTCCATATGCTCCTAATCTCATATCTTGTACATTTAACCCTTAAAAGCAACGGTCAAGTTTTTGCCACCGTTGTTAAAAAGCATGTCACACTCCTCTATCACCAGCTCAGTGTTCATTTAAAGAAAGAAACAATGGGCCAATCTACCTGTTGGGTCGCTCAGGAAAAAAAGCCAGTTGTGTTTATTCAGTGTAGAATCAAATAGTGTGTAAGTTTAGCAGAATATCAGCGTTATTATCAGTGTTTACAGTATTTAAATGTGAAGGCTGTATTGTAAAGCATTACAGAGTAGGACAATACAGCCAACACAGACTTTTTTTAATTGTATTATTATTATTTGTTTATTTGATAAGGGACAGTGCACATTAATATAAACATTTCTGTAAATGTGCCAGGAACATATTTATATTACCTACAGTGTATCTGCACCATGGAAGAAAACACTTTTCAATTCAATTCAGTTTATTTTGTATAGCCCAATATCATAAATTACAGACTCCCTTCAGAGGGCTTTACAATCTGTACACATACGACATCCCTGACCTTTGACTTCACATCGGATCAGGAAAAACTCCCCAAAAATAACCTTTCACAGGGAAAAAAGGGAAGAAACCTTCAGGAGAGCAACAGAGGAGGATCCCTCTCCCCGGATGGACAGATGAATAGATGTCATGTGTACAGAATGAACAGAGTTACAGAGTTACATAAACACATTACATGAATATGACAATGTATGAATGGAACTCCAATCCATGAAACAGAAGGAGGTAGAAACAGAAGGTCATTCTGGTCATTGTTTTCTGTGCTAAGGCTGAAGCAGAAGTGGCTTCCTTGAACAGACGTATCCAGCTGGTGGAGGAGGAGCTGGATCGAGCTCAGGAGAGACTGGCAACGGCTCTGCAGAAGTTGGAGGAGGCAGAGAAGGCTGCTGATGAAAGCGAGAGGTGAACGAGTCATTGTGATCAGTGTTATAAGATAAGAGGGATATGTACATCACATTACCATCATGATTCACTATGAACTCTGCTCTGTTACATCTGTAACGATCAGCAGCAGTGACGTCACAGAGCACATCTGCACGTCACTGCAGCAGAGTGACATTAAAACATAAAAATAAGATTTAAAGCTACCGGTCATCATTCACCCATTCACACCCACTCATACACTGGCACGCAGGCTAAGGCACAGATAAGGGAAACATTTAGGGTTAAGGGTCTTCCCCAAGGACACATCGACATGGGCTACCGGAGCCGGGGATCAAACCACCGATCCTCTGATTGAAGGAGGACCATGCTCAACACTGAGCCACAGCCGCCCTCAATATATAATATAATATATGAAGATCTACAGGAGCAGAAAGAAAAAGAAGTTTTTCCCTCTCTGTGTGATGTTATCAGAGCTCCTCCTCTCTTTGTTCACAAAGTCGGCCACGTGCCTTTTTGTGCGTGCGTGTGTGTGTGTGTGTGTGTGTGTGTGTGTGTGTGTGTGTGTGTGTGTGCGCGCGTGTGTGTGTGTGTGTGTGTGCGCATGCATGCGTGTGTGTGCAATAGTAATAATGTTTCATACCACTCCTTCATTAATAATTAACATAATGTAGAGTTGATACCAATCGGATAGTTTTTTCTTCTTCTACTCTTGATGAAGCTTTGTTGGAGGTCGCTATTTAAACAAATGAAATTTCTGGTCTGTGATTTACTTTTTAAAATTTTTTATAGAATAACCAAAAAAAGTAAAATACTTTCATATTTGTGAGGTAATACATAAGTAATGGTTTGTGTGTGCAGAGCTATGAAGGTGATTGAGAACAGGGCTCTGAAGGATGAAGAGAAGATGGAGCTTCAGGAGATTCAGCTGAAGGAGGCCAAACACATTGCAGAGGAGGCTGACCGCAAGTATGAGGAGGTGAGTTGGTGAAAAGCTCGAATGATGCAGTTTCTTCACAACTCAGAGGAGCTTTTTCCTCATGTACTTCTGCAGTATTGACAATCGTGTGTTCACCTTTTTATTTGGTTTAGGCATAGGGACCACCGTAACATTTGCTAGCTCCTACTGATTCCTAGCCTGAATAGGCTTGAAATAAATACCCTCGCTATCCTCCCACTAATAGCACAACACCACCACCCCCGAGCAGTTGAAGCTACTCTATCAAAGTGGCCCTTTTCTTCAGGCACAAATACCAGGGCTATGCTTGCGAGGGCAAGCCGGCAAAAGCAATGGGGAGGGCCAGGTGTCAAACGACCAGGGGGAGGACGTTTTTTCATAGCAGATGTATTAGCTGATCGTATCGTAATCGGGGGTAGGAGGCTCGGGCTCAGAGTGAGAGGGCTTTACAATAAAAGAGTTAGCGTTTAGTGACACTGAGATCAGCACTCTAACTGACCAGTCCACAAAAAAAACATTGTTACTGGTGACTTTTTCTGAATCGATATGTGAAGCTTTATCAATAAATACATATGCATATCTAATGTATTTGTCCAGGTGGCTCGTAAGCTGGTGATTGTAGAAGGAGAGCTGGAGCGAACCGAGGAGAGAGCTGAGCTGGCTGAGGCGTGAGTATCCACACCACCTGTGACTTTGTGTGTGTTGGTCCTTCACTCTCTGGAAGAACAACGAAACATTACCAGCTGAGTTACAATATGAAGCCCCTTACAGAGAAAAGTGTGTTGAGCACACTCCAATTATAATGATCTAACTTCTGATCGTGTGGGCAGTTTGATTTGAGACTCTGCAACTTACTGCTGGTTTTGATGATATAGATTCCACAGAGAAAATAGCTTCACCTCACCCATAACAAGAAAATCCAATAACTAATAACTGATAGAGGCTATTCTACTTTTACCCCTTGGCCACTGTCCATTTGCAGTGTATTTAGCTTCTGTACTTTTTTCTGGTAATATTTTGAAAGCAGGAATTGAAATGTTACAAAAGAAGAAATAAAACAAAACAAATAGGGATGTGAAAGAGTCGATGAATCTCATAGCCTGAGGAAAGAAAGTATTTATACACCGTGATATTACTGTTTTTACTGAAGGGAAGGACCTCAATACTCTTTTTACAACCTGCACTTCTCACCACAATTTCTATAAACTAACCTGATGTCCTTCCTACCACCTCCTTCCTTCCTTCCTTCCTTCCTTCCTTTCCTAAAATCAAAACATATCAAGTAAATGTGCTGAGCTGGAGGAGGAACTGAAGAACGTCACCAATAACCTAAAGTCTCTGGAGGCCCAGGCTGAGAAGGTAGAGACAGGCTGCAAAACTCAAACCTTGCTTCCGTTATTTTGGAAGAGCTATTCCCATTATACTCTCTAAAAAGATGCTCAGTGACTTTCTTTTGTTGGGACACAGATGGCAGAAGACAACACGATTAGCTGTGACTTGAATTTACTCAAGGACACATTGGACTAGCTAATCCTCTGATTGAAGGACACTGAGCTACGGTTGTCTGTCACCCAGAAAGAAAAAAGGTTTTGTCCAGTGTGGAACCAAGTCAATGATAACGTCCACACAGAAACAAGTCCACACAGAACAAGTCCACACAGAACCAAGTCAATGATGACGTCCACACAGAAACAAGTCCATACAGAACAAGTCCACACAGAACAAGTCCAGACAGAACAAGTCCAGACAGAACAAGTCCACACAGAACAAGTCCACACAGAACAAGTCCACACAGAAACAAGTCCACACAGAACAAGTCCACACAGAAACAAGTCCACACAGAACAAGTCCACACAGAACAAGTCCACACAGAACAAGTCAATGATGACGTCCACACAGAAACAAGTCCACACAGAACCAAGTCAATGATAACGTCCACACAGAAACAAGTCCACACAGAACCAAGTCAATGATAACGTCCACACAGAAACAAGTCCACACAGAACCAAGTCAATGATAACGTCCACACAGAACAAGTCCACACAGAACAAGTCCACACAGAACAAGTCCATACAGAACCAAGTCCACAGAGAACAAGTCCACACAGAACAAGTCCATACAGAACCAAGTCCACACAGAACAAGTCCATACAGAACCAAGTCAATGATAACATCCACACAGAAACAAGTCCACACAGAACAAGTCCATACAGAACCAAGTCCACACAGAACTAAGTCAATGATAACGTCCACACAGAACCAAGTCAATGATGACGTCCACACAGAACAAATCCACACAGAAACAAGTCCACACAGAACAAGTCCATACAGAACCATGTCCACACAGAAACAAGTCCACACAGAACAAGTCCATACAGAACCAAGTACACACAGAACAAGTCCATACAGAACAAGTCCACACAGAACAAGTCCATACAGAACCAAGTCCACACAGAACAAGTCCATACAGAACCATGTCCACACAAAAACAAGTCCAGACAGAACCAAGTCCACGCAGAACAAGTCCATACAGAACCATGTCCACACAGAAACAAGTCCAGACAGAACCAAGTCCACACAGAACAAGTCCATACAGAACCATGTCCACACAGAAACAAGTCCAGACAGAACCAAGTCCACACAGAACACGTCCATACAGAACCATGTCCACACAGAAACAAGTCCAGACAGAACCATGTCCACGCAGAACAAGTCCATACAGAACCAAGTCCACACAGAACAAGTCCATACAGAACCAAGTCCACACAGAACAAGTCCAGACAGAACCAAGTCCACACAGAACCAAGTCAATGATGACGTCCACACAGAAACAAGTCCACACAGAACAAGTCCACACAGAACAAGTCCATACAGAACCAAGTCCACACAGAACAAGTCTTCACAGAAACAAGTCCACACCGATACAGGTCCACACAGAACAAGTCCAGACAGAACAAGTCCACACAGAACAAGTCCAGACAGAACAAGTCCACACAGAACAAGTCTTCACAGAACAAGTCTACACAGAAACAAGTCCACACAGAACCAAGTCCACATAGATACAGGTCCACACAGAACAAGTCCACACAGAACAAGTCCACACAGAACAAGTCCACACAGAAACAAGTCCAGACAGAACCAAGTCCACACAGAAACAAGTCCAGACAGAACCAAGTCCACACAGAACAAGTCCACACAGAACAAGTCTTCACAGAAAGAAGTCTACACAGAAACAAGTCCACACAGAACCAAGTCCACATAGATACAGGTCCACACAGAACAAGTCTTCACAGAAAGAAGTCTACACAGAAACAAGTCCAGACAGAACCAAGTCCACGCAGAACAAGTCCATACAGAACCATGTCCACACAGAAACAAGTCCAGACAGAACCAAGTCCACACAGAACAAGTCCATACAGAACCATGTCCACACAGAAACAAGTCCAGACAGAACCAAGTCCACACAGAACACGTCCATACAGAACAAGTCCACACAGAACAAGTCCACACAGAAACAAGTCCACACAGAACAAGTCTTCACAGAAAGAAGTCTACACAGAAACAAGTCCACACAGAACCAAGTCCACATAGATACAGGTCCACACAGAACAAGTTCACATGTAAGTGACACTGTACAAACCAACATCAGAATGTTGTACCCAGAGTCAAAGATCTGCAGAACGTTTACTTGTTCCTTTAGCACCAATCTGGTCGAAAAGTCAATCAAAGCAAAATGATCAAAAGAAGGTTTTGCCTATTTCATGAAAAACGGCCTTGAATGTTATTGAATGTTATTGTGCCAACGTTCAGTTTTTCAGCAGAAAATGGTGTGTCCTTTAAGAGTTTTTGTCATCTTCATGAATGCTTCCTTCCCTAACCCTCGCTGCCCTCCACCGTTATTGTAAAAATAAGTGTTTCTTAAATGATTTTAACTTTTTCAGAATCGTCCCACACTAAATGTAAATGAATTGATTCTATCTTCAAGAAGAAATTAGAATCTAAATAATGTTTTTTCTCATCGCAGTATTCTCAAAAGGAGGACAAGTATGAGGAAGAGATCAAGATCTTGACTGACAAGCTGAAAGAGGTGAGCAAGAAGCAATGATGACCAATATTTTCCTGATATTGTCTCCTACACAGATTTCAGTAAGATATATGGAGACACAAAAGGTTGACATATACTTGCGCAGTAAGTTGACTATAGTTTGTTGACCTCAGATGTCATCTGACTTCTTGTCTGCTTTGTCATCTCAGGCTGAGACCCGGGCTGAGTTTGCTGAGAGGTCTGTGGCCAAGCTGGAGAAGACCATTGATGATCTGGAAGGTACAACATTGAATACACTTTAACCCAAAACTAACCCTTTACAAAGACTTTAAATTCACTTACCCAAATTAAAAAGGAAACGCCAATCCAGTGTAATATACTAGTGTTTCTAGTGTTGAGAGCTCTGATCTGTAATGCAAATTATCACAGGGAGTCATCCAAACGGGACTCTTTGGATGTGTGAGTCAGTTTTGTACAAAAAATGTAGGTCACTTTTTAATTGCACTATCCAATCATATTGGAATGTCATGACTCATGTGCCATTAAAGTGTGCAATGTAATTTACTGGTTAGCTAACAATAGCTAACTGTTAACTATTTAACTTTGCGTTAAGAGGTTTGCTTTGTAAACAAGCCTCAGCGCTTGGTAAAGTTACCTGTTTGCCTCATGGAGCTCTAAAGAATGAATTCCCCCCTGTCTGTTTTTAACATTACATTGGTTAACCCTGATGTATGCAGTCAAGTAAAAGGCATCTGAAACTCTGCAGGGAAGTCTAGTGGTGGATTAGTTGTGCAGGTATTCGGTTCAACCAAATCTCTCACCGGTTGAGGATTGACAGACTTTCACTTTTAATTGGCATTATTAAGACAAGCCTTCCATCACAGGTGCTTTGAGTAGTCGTTTTTCATCAATAAAAAGTTTTAACATTGGCCTATTGTAGTTTTTAAATGTTTCTCTATATGTTGTCGTGTATGAAAAGATCCAAAATGAACACTGTAAGTGGACTACTTTTTTTGAAAATGCAAATTATTTTCAAAGGATGTGTAAAAACAATTCTGTCCCAAGCACCCATATGAGCGGTAGATCACTTTAACCGTGGTCAATATAAGCTCTTGTATTTTATTATCAGATCACATCAGGTACATGGTGATAAGACAGTATTACTTTGTTGACAGCTTTATGTACTGTGAATGTAAATGGCAGTCAAACAAAACGGTATGCACAAAATGAAGCAGATAAGACAGCTGGCTGGTTAGCTAGCTTGTTCATTCCAAATGCTGGTTACTTAAAATGAGCCAAACAGCGGGCTGGGGGTGAGTGGCAGCATTGGGTCAGTCGCTCTCAAGATAGACAAGCTACAAATATAACTAGCCAGACATACATCTTCGGAGCAACAACAATCGCCAATTTCTTTTGTACTAGTAAAATGATAGTAGTAGTACTAATCCGTTCCTCCATTTTCACGTTGGATGGGGACGAATAATGTCCAGAAGTTTCAAACCAGGGTTTAAGGTTCTTTATATTGCATTGTTTCTGCTCACTAAAGATCTTATCACATATTCCACAATACTAATTTCAGCCTCTCTTGTGTTTTTCCATTTTCCTTTACAACCCACTCTTTCCCAGATGAGCTTTATGCACAGAAACTCAAGTACAAAGCCATCAGCGAGGAACTGGACCACGCCCTCAATGACATGACATCTATGTAAGTGATATCTGTAACTTCCTAGTGAGAAGCTTACTGCCAGTGTGACTTTCTTTTAATTTGGATATTGTACACTGATCGTTCAGACTGTAATGCTGGTTATTGTTAATGCAAATAAAAAGTTTCTTTTAGAAAATTACTTTATTTAGAATAATTTAGTATATTACAATTTCTAGTAAAAATATTGATTTTGCATTCCTCAAAACCCAGATTCAAAAAACATGTAGGCCTATTCAAAAATAAATTTTATTTTTACAATTATTGAAATCTGTAACATAAAAAACACAATTAATAAGCTCTCTTCAAACTCGACTCTATTGCAAGAAAAAGTAGTTGTACCTGAACCCAAATAAAACTCATGAAACCTGTCTTGGTTAGTGTAGTCTCTGCTCTTCCAACAATCACCCACTCTGGTTTGGTTTAAATAAAGCCTTAATTCACAGAGTACCAGGTGAAAATATGCGGTCCCTACCCGACTCTCTCTGTCGTCGCCGTGTCAAATCACTCGGGCCACATGAAATAATTCAAGTGACGTTCATGCACTGAACTGCGTGTGGTAAAGGCCGCAGTCGAGCCATAAAGCAGCGAAAGACGAGAATGGAATGCTTTTTGCGCGTAAGATACTTCACACAGACTGAGTTTATAGCTATTCTCTGGGAGTACCGAGACCCTGTCTGGAATCCTGTGGTCCAAACAGCTGATGGGATAGTTGTAATTGAAGGACACACATATTTGGTTCTGTTCTGTCAAGAATAATTTTATGGAGAGCTTTCAGTTGTGCTGCTCACATACAATCATTTAACACCATGGACATAATTAATGGGACAAGGTTAATAATTCTAATAAGTTCCCCTTCAGACATACAGTACGTACAAATACTCTGCTATGATAAATATGGTTAGTCACAGTCTCTTGCTTCTTGTGTTTTCAGCTAAAGATCCAGAAGCTCCACCACCCTGCAAAGTGGTGGCTTCAAGACCTCTTCCCCCCACCAATTCCTTCTCATTTATCTGTTCTAATTTCTCAACTGTTGAACTTTGTGTGCTGGTTGTACTTTTTTAACACTTTCTTTATGTATCTGCTGAACTTGCTCCTCCTCATTTGGTCTCTAGTCTCTGTCTAATGGACGTTGCTCATTGTATGTTTTCTGTTTAAGGATGTTGCTTGTAGGATTTTACTCTTCATATATCATTGAGTCTGTATAAACTCTGTTCTCTATCAGAGTTAAACAAGTGAGAGAAGAAAGCTTGTGTCCATGGCTGTTCTTGTTACATCAGGGGTGTCAAACTCATTTTCACTGTGGGTCACATCAGCATCATGTTGCCCTCAAAGGGCCGGTTGTAACTGTAACACTAATTGTAACTACTCCCAAACATATTGTTAAATAATTTCTCTTAAATGTCTTCTCAACTGGTCTGTCTGCGGGACCCACCATCATCCTTGAGGAACATTTTAAACTTCTTAAATTGATGTAATGAAAAGATAGTGCAGTTTGAACCTGAGATAGTTCAGAATATCACAGTATACACAACACAACTAGTTATAAATATTCCCTTTTACAGTCAATTATAAACCAAAAAGTGCATCTTAAGGAAACAATGTAATACAACATACATAACTATTCAGTAACTTCAGACTTGTTTTAAATACTCAATAATGCTTTTATGCATGAAATAAAAAAAGTCTAGTGAGAAGTAGATTAAGAAAGCCTCAATTGATGTAACTTATGGCTCACTCACTCATGACAACCAGCGCTGCACTACAAGTCAGTGTGTTGAGGAGCAGCTTTTATCCACAAACTCTAAATTAATTAAACAAAACGTGTAATTCAAAAAGATTCAAGTATACAACATAAACTTTTCTTCTGATTAACTTGTTAGTAGGTAAATACTGAAAAACATGAAGCAGCACTCACTTCAACCTTAGTGTAACACTGACATAGAAGAACTGGGGATGTTTTTTAATACAAAGTCAATGCACATGTATGGGATTAGAAAAATGCGCCTCATTCACGCACGCTGAATTTTTTAACACGGGCGAAAAAAAGTGTGTGAGGCTGTGTCGTCACAGCCAATCAGTGTTGAGATGCTCCGCCTGACATCACTGACGTCATGCAGTTGTTGAATCAGAAACTATGGAGGATAGGTTGATCATCTGGAAGCGGCCGTCATCCAGACGCAGTTTCTGGAGAAGCTGTGTGTGTCTACGGACAATATTATATATAATATATCATATTAATAGTATTCTAAGTTCACGTTGCAAAGTGTAAGCACTCCACCACATAAACTGTATCTGAAAATTGGCTCCATGACTAAAAGAAAACCCTTTTGATATTTTAATAAACTAGTCACAAAGTGGTGGAGAAAGTACTCAGATCTCTACTTTAACTAAAAGTAGCAATACTTTTCTGTAGCTGTTACATGTAAAAGTCCTGCATAAAAAATATTACACAAGTATGCATGATCAAAATATACCAAAAGTAAAGGTTCTCATTCTGCAGAATGCAGTCATGTGTTCATCACTTAAATGTTATTTGTGTTTTGGAGATAGTAAAATAGGATATTTGCGCAAAATATATGCTTTTACTGCACTTCCTGCACTTCCTGCACTTCCTGCACTTCCTGCACTGTCCTCTCCGCCTGTCTGCATGTCTCCGCTGCGCTGGGGCCGAAGAAGAGGCGGGTCTAAGAAGCAGTTTAGCCTATTACTGATTAAAGATATAAATGAGTGATATACAATGTAGCCAATCTGCGTCCTAAAATAGGTTAAACTTTGGGCCAAAGTCATCTGGCCCAAAAGCTGCATGTTCTCATCAGCCAGCGCGAGCACTTCTTTTCCAAGAAGACCCGACCCGATCAAATCAACGGGGACCGATCCAGCATGGACAGTTACGGGAGTAAAGGACACAAAGCACTTGTTGTAAGAATTAATAAAACATGAGAACACCGGGACACACATGATAACTCCTCAAGCAGCCATATTGAGCAAAGTGAACGTCACTACCAGCTGGACCACGGACACAGGTTGAGGTGAAGAAACACAAAGAGGAGGTGGATCAAAACAGGCTCACTTTAACCCTACAAGGTTCATAGGGCCATCTTAATATATAAGCATGTTCTATCAGATTTTATATATATATATATATATATCACATATTAATATACTGAATTGTATGACTAAGATATACTTATGTCAGTGTTGTAATAAATGTTAAATATTTAACTACAAAGTAGAAATGCGTGTTTGATAAGCATTTTTAGTTTTTTTGCATTGAATCAAACTGGAATGTTTGCTGAAATTGATTGAATGGCCCTACCAAAAACAATTCCACCACCCTCCACTGTATTCAATATAGTTTACCCTATAATAATAATACATGATTATTTATGAAATGACATTTTGTTTTTATAATCTAAATCTGTATCACAAGTAAAGCTGTCAGATAAATGTAATAAAAAATACAATATCGATGTAGAAGTGTAAACTAGAATAAATGGAAATACTAAGTACTTTAAAATTGCACTTTAGTACAGCACATGCTAACACTGTTAACATAAATACATTTTACAAGATAAAAAGATAACCTGCTACAACTGAGGCCAGAAAGGCATAATGTATTTCCTAGATATGGCTGAAAGAACAATACGAAGTGGCGCTGCGTTGAGGAGAGGCGCTAAGGACATCTGCATGAGAGACAGCAAGAGGTTCAGGGGGAAACAACGCTAACAAAAGGCGCTGTACATACCATCATCTCCACAGGACATTGACATAAGAATATGATAGACTTAACTGTCAAAACACTGTTATGTTATACAAATTTAAAAAACAGGCACCGAAATCTCAGTCACTATAAGTATGAAGATGTGTTAAAGTTAGAAAACAAAGCAGAGGGAAATTAAACCGAGGGTTGGATTGATGAATCTGTCACACAAGAGAAATTAGCTCAGAATGGAAATGTCAGGATCTGTAGTGTTGTTTCGTGTTTCCTGTCTTATTTTGAAGTCCTTGTCTCTCGTGTCCTCTGTTTCTCTTCACTTCCTGTCCCTGTGATTGTCTGCCCTGTTCCTGATTGTTTCCTCCTGTGTCCAATCACCTGCACCAGCCCTCTGTATTTAAGTCCTGTTCATGTCATTCCCCTTTGTCGGTTCGCCTTGTCTAGATCGTGGAAGATCTTGTGTGCATGTTTTGTATCCTGGTTTTTTGAAGCCTGTTTTTGGAATCCTGTTTAGCAATAAAGTTGCTTTTCCATCGTTGACGGCGTTTGGGTCCAGTGTTCCTGTCGAGCTGCACTTAACAGAACGAACCGACCAAGAATGGACCCAGCCTACAACCCCTTCGAAGGGACCCGCTTGGCCTATGGGGGCCCTCGTAGCCTCCAGAAGGGGAACTACAACCCCCATAGGGTCTCGGCACCAAACCCCTTCGAAGGGACCCGCTTGGCCTATGGGGGCCCTCGTAGCCTCCAGAAGGGGAACTACAACCCCCATAGGGTCTCGGCACCAGACCCCTTCAACGGGACCCGTTTGGCTTATGGGGGGCCTCGTAGCCCCAGGGGCAGAGGTCACCCAGGCCCAGCCCCGGAGTGGGGGGCACAAACCTCCGGACCGCGTCGGTGGAGGGTTCCGGCTGCCGCCTCTGTGCCGCAGACTACTCCGGTTCCCGCAGTCGCCTCCGTGCTGCAGCCCTCGCCTGTTCCTGTTGCCGCCTCCGTGTTCCGGCCAACCCCAACCTCCTGGGACCTATTGGACTTCCGGCCGGCCCTTGCTTCCTTTGCCTTGTCCCAGGACGCTTTCCGGGACATGATGGAGTCCCTCCAGGCGTTAGACAGGGTCCTGCTTCGGCCGCAGTCCCCGCCGGTTCCTGCCGATGCTGTCCCGTCGGCGGCCCGGCCGACCCCAGCTCCTCGTGTCCCATCGGCGCCCCGGCCGATCCCAGCTCCTCGTGTCCCGTCGGCGCCCCGGCCGACCCCAGCTCAACGTGTCCCGTCGGCGCCCCGGCCGACCCCAGCTCCTCGTGTCCCGTCGGCGCCTCGGCCGACCCCAGCTCCTCGTGTCCCGTCGGCGCCCCGGCCGACCCCAGCTCCTCGTGTCCCGTCGGCGCCCCGGCCGACCCCAGCTCCCCGTGTCCCGTCGGCGCCCCGGCCGACCCCAGCTCCTCGTGTCCCGTCGGCGCCTCGGCCGACCCCAGCTCCTCGTGTCCCGTCGGCGCCTCGGCCGATCCCAGCTCCTCGTGTCCTGTCGTCGCCCCGGCCGACTCCAGCTCCCCGTGTCCCGTCGGCGCCCCGGCCGATCCCAGCTCCTCGTGTCCTGTCGGCGCCCCGGCCGACTCCAGCTCCCCGTGTCCTGTCGGCGCCTCGGCCGATCCCAGCTCCTCGTGTCCTGTCGGCGCCCCGGCCGACTCCAGCTCCCCGTGTCCTGTCGGCGCCCCGGCCGACCCCAGCTCCCTGTGTCCCGTCGGCGCCCCGGCCGACCCCAGCTCCTCGTGTCCCGTCGGCGCCTCGGCCGACCCCAGCTCCTCGTGTCCCGTCGGCGCCTCGGCCGATCCCAGCTCCTCGTGTCCCGTCGGCGCCCCGGCCGACCCCGGCTCCTCGTGTCCCGTCGCCGCCCCGGCCGTCCCCGGCTCCCCTTGTCCTGTCGCCGCCCCGGCAGACCCCGATTCCCCGGGTCACGTCGCCGCCCCGGCAGACCCCAGTTCCCCGGGTCACGTCGCCGCCCCGGCCGACTCAGGCTCCCTGTGTTCGGTCGCCACCCTGGCCGCTTCCTTTGACACGACCTACGGCTCCAGAGCCCGGTTCCCCTGAGCCCGGTTTTCCGGAGTCCGTCTGTCCGTCTGGTGACCGTCCTTCTGCCCGTCCCCCGGAGCAGGTCTATGTGCCTGGTGGCCATCCTCCTGTCCGTCCCCCGGAGCCCTTCCGTCCGCCTGGTGGCCGTCCTTCAGCCCGTCCCCCAGAGCCCTTCCGTCCGCCTGGTGGTCGCCCTTCTGCCCGTCCCCCGGAGCAGGTCAGTCCTCCTGGTGGCCGTCCTCCTGCCCGTCCTCCGGAGCAGGTCAGTCCTCCTGGTGGTCGTCCTCCGGCCCGTCCCCCGGACTTCTTCTGCCAGGCTTTTGGTCCCGCCTCCGGCTCCCCTCCACCCACCCTGGGGGACTGTGTTGGGTCGTCTGGAATCCGCCCCTTGAGGGGGGGGTTATGTCAGGATCTGTAGTGTTGTTTCGTGTTTCCTGTCTTATTTTGAAGTCCTTGTCTCTCGTGTCCTCTGTTTCTCTTCACTTCCTGTCCCTGTGATTGTCTGCCCTGTTCCTGATTGTTTCCTCCTGTGTCCAATCACCTGCACCAGCCCTCTGTATTTAAGTCCTGTTCATGTCATTCCCCTTTGTCGGTTCGCCTTGTCTAGATCGTGGAAGATCTTGTGTGCATGTTTTGTATCCTGGTTTTTTGAAGCCTGTTTTTGGAATCCTGTTTAGCAATAAAGTTGCTTTTCCATCGTTGACGGCGTTTGGGTCCAGTGTTCCTGTCGAGCTGCACATAACAGGAAAGTGTTGTCACGGTGGGGAAGAAAGGCAACAGGGGATGGACCAGATGCAGAAGGATGATACACAGGGATTTTAATAAACAAATACCCTCAACCTAACCAAGAAGTGTTGTTACCTCAACCTAACTAAGAAGTGTTGTTACCTCAACCTAACCAAGAAGTTGTGTTACCTCAACCTAACCAAGAAGTTGTGTTACCTCAACCTAACCAAGAAGTGTTGTTACCTCAACCTAACCAATAAGTGTTATTACCTCAACCTAACCAAGACGTGTTGTTACCTCAACCTAACCAAGAAGTGTTGTTACCTCAACCTAACCAAGAAGTGTTGTTACCTCAACCTAACCAAGAAGTGTTGTTACCTCAACCTAACCAATAAGTGTTGTTACCTCAACCTAACCAAGAAGTGTTGTTACCTCAACCTAACCAATAAGTGTTATTACCTCAACCTAACCAAGACGTGTTGTTACCTCAACCTAACCAAGAAGTGTTGTTACCTCAACCTAACCAAGAAGTGTTGTTACCTCAACCTAACCAAGAAGTGTTGTTACCTCAACCTAACCAATAAGTGTTGTTACCTCAACCTAACCAAGAAGTGTTGTTACCTCAACCTAACCAATAAGTGTTATTACCTCAACCTAACCAAGACGTGTTGTTACCTCAACCTAACCAAGAAGTGTTGTTACCTCAACCTAACCAAGAAGTGTTGTTACCTCAACCTAACCAAGAAGTGTTGTTACCTCAACCTAACCAATAAGTGTTGTTACCTCAACCTAACCAAGAAGTGTTGTTACCTCAACCTAACCAATAAGTGTTGTTACCTCAACCTAACCAATAAGTGTTATTACCTCAACCTAACCAAGACGTGTTGTTACCTCAACCTAACCAAGAAGTGTTGTTACCTCAACCTAACCAAGAAGTGTTGTTACCTCAACCTAACCAAGAAGTGTTGTTACCTCAACCTAACCAATAAGTGTTGTTACCTCAACCTAACCAAGAAGTGTTGTTACCTCAACCTAACCAATAAGTGTTATTACCTCAACCTAACCAAGAAGTGTTGTTACCTCAACCTAACCAAGAAGTGTTGTTACCTCAACCTAACCAAGAAGTGTTGTTACCTCAACCTAACCAAGAAGTGTTGTTACCTCAACCTAACCAATAAGTGTTGTTACCTCAACCTAACCAAGAAGTGTTGTTACCTCAACCTAACCAATAAGTGTTATTACCTCAACCTAACCAAGACGTGTTGTTACCTCAACCTAACCAAGAAGTGTTGTTACCTCAACCTAACCAAGAAGTGTTGTTACCTCAACCTAACCAAGAAGTGTTGTTACCTCAACCTAACCAATAAGTGTTGTTACCTCAACCTAACCAAGAAGTGTTGTTACCTCAACCTAACCAATAAGTGTTATTACCTCAACCTAACCAAGACGTGTTGTTACCTCAACCTAACCAAGAAGTGTTGTTACCTCAACCTAACCAAGAAGTGTTGTTACCTCAACCTAACCAAGAAGTGTTGTTACCTCAACCTAACCAAGAAGTTGTGTTACCTCAACCTAACCAAGACGTGTTGTTACCTCAACCTAACCAAGAAGTGTTGTTACCTCAACCTAACCAAGAAGTGTTGTTACCTCAACCTAACCAAGAAGTGTTGTTACCTCAACCTAACCAATAAGTGTTATTACCTCAACCTAACCAAGAAGTGTTGTTACCTCAACCTAACCAAGAAGTTGTGTTACCTCAACCTAACCAAGAAGTGTTGTTACCTCAACCTAACCAAGAAGTGTTGTTACCTCAACCTAACCAAGAAGTGTTGTTACCTCAACCTAACTAAGAAGTGTTGTTACCTCAACCTAACCAAGAAGTTGTGTTACCTCAACCTAACCAAGACGTGTTGTTACCTCAACCTAACCAAGAAGTGTTGTTACCTCAACCTAACCAAGAAGTGTTGTTACCTCAACCTAACCAATAAGTGTTATTACCTCAACCTAACCAAGAAGTTGTGTTACCTCAACCTAACCAAGACGTGTTGTTACCTCAACCTAACCAAGAAGTGTTGTTACCTCAACCTAACCAAGAAGTGTTGTTACCTCAACCAAACCAAGAAGTGTTGTTACCTCAACCTAACCAAGACGTGTTGTTACCTCAACCTAACCAAGACGTGTTATTACCTCAACCTAACCAATAAGTGTTATTACCTCAACCTAACCAAGAAGTTGTGTTACCTCAACCTAACCAAGACGTGTTGTTACCTCAACCTAACCAAGAAGTGTTGTTACCTCAACCTAACCAAGAAGTGTTGTTACCTCAACCAAACCAAGAAGTGTTGTTACCTCAACCTAACCAATAAGTGTTATTACCTCAACCTAACCAAGAAGTTGTGTTACCTCAACCTAACCAAGACGTGTTGTTACCTCAACCTAACCAAGAAGTGTTGTTACCTCAACCTAACCAAGAAGTTGTGTTACCTCAACCTAACCAAGAAGTTGTGTTACCTCAACCTAACCAAGACGTGTTGTTACCTAACCAAGAAGTGTTGTTACCTCAACCTAACCAAGAAGTGTTGTTACCTCAACCTAACCAAGAAGTGTTGTTACCTCAACCTAACCAAGACGTGTTATTACCTCAACCTAACTAAGAAGTGTTGTTACCTCAACCTAACCAATAAGTTGTGTTACCTCAACCTAACCAAGAAGTGTTGTTACCTCAACATAACCAAGAAGTGTTGTTACCTCAACCAAACCAAGAAGTGTTGTTACCTCAACCTAACCAATAAGTGTTGTTACCTCAACCAAACCAAGAAGTGTTGTTACCTCAACCTAACCAAGAAGTGTTGTTACCATCATAGTTCACATATATAGCTAATCCCATTTAATAATAGTGTTTTTTGTTTGCATGCCTTTGCTACTTTTGTAAAATTGGACTGTAATATCCCATGACCATCCTATGAGCCACGACTCTTAATCTCTATTGAAATTGTTAGGGATATTATTTTTATTCTTCTGATCTTTATTTTTGTACATTGGGCGCATTTTGGAGGTATCTGGAAGCGATGAAAACCGCTCAAATTTGGCATGCTTGTCAGGCTTGGTGAAAATCGGCATATGATAAAGGAGTAAAATTTTTTCATTTTGTAGTTGCTCTCTAGCGCCCCCTCAAAGTTTGACCGGCGACGCCCCTCACCCAGAATGTCCGATTGACTTGAAATTTCCATATCCACCTGCTCTTCAAAAAAGCCTCTCAGACCCCTAAGGTCCGCCTACTTAGATTTTCCGCCATTTTGAATTTTGTGAAAAACACATAATTGACTGCCTACACTAGATGCTTGGTCCAAATCAACAAAAATGGATATCAATCAAATCATCGAAGCCAGATGACCTAGAATATGTCAACGTTTTTTTTTATATCTCAATGTGTTAAAGATCTATGGCCCAATGAACATCTTAGGGGCGTGTCTTGTATTTCAATGCTCATACTGTCAACACTATTGGGACTAATCACTCGAAAACATTTTACAATAATTCGCCGAAGTTGGCCGTTTTTCGCAGTTACTACTGTTTATTGTATTCCCCATTCATGTTTACTGTCTTCATTGCAGTCTTCTCATGAACGATCAGCACATGTAGATAAAATCTGTAAACATCGGACCAATTGAATCACCTTCGGCGCATTTAGCGACATACAATACATTTCCTGACTTCTATACACTCATATTCATGAACATCTTTCGATTTTACTTCCTGCTTCGCTCTTGAGTCTTGCTGGCTTTCTCTGAAGTACAGTGCCCTCTAGTGGCTTTAGTGGTGACAACATCTTTCCCACTAGGTTACAGAAGGATGGAGGTTGAAGGTTGAGCTGAAATCAACAAACAACACTTCAGACGGCATCTTCTGTATGTAAACTGGTGAGGGTCCAGATGTATGTTGTTTTTGATGCTGGAGGAAGGGGAACAGCCCTTTATCAGAATGGGGCTGATCAGGACTCGTGTTGAAAATGTTTACTGAGGTGTAATAAATCAAGTGAGAAGTAGAGCCGTTTTCTCAGACTTCTACACGGCCCCCTAATGGCCATTAGAAATAATGCACATTTAAGGCACTTCTGCATTAGTTTCAATTGTGTTGGATCACTGTCTGTATTTGATGGAAAGCTGCTTCAAGATCAATTTCTTAAAATATTAAGAAGATAATGTAGCTAATAAACTAAAATAAGCTGTTTATCTAGCCAGTAATCTGGCTCCTAAGTGCACTTTGAAACACGCAGCCACCGTTATCGCTCTGCTCGTTTTCATTTCTTAACCATGAAGATTCCTCTGGCAGGAAAAAACAGAAATGAAGTTAGGATTTGAGGCATTCTCTTGGTCTCTCCTCTACTCGCTGCATCCATTTTTCATATTTGCTTGCGAGTGGGTTATTGCAGGAAAATTATTTAGAATTAATTTCAAAATGATACAATGGCCCAATGTTGTTCAAATAAACTGATTTGATTGGTAATAACATTTAAGTTTCTTTATGTTTTCATATACTACTGTGTGGGTGTAGGCAAACAGCAAACATGTTTCTATTCAAAAATATCCTTTATTATAACCATTACTTTCAACCCCTTCAGTTTTTTTTGTATATGACGCATTTCAATACATTCTGTATTAATATAGACTGATATATAGCTCATAAGCGTGATAAAAGTCAAAGCAGTTTAATTGTTGTAGATTTAATGCAATTTGCTTTGTCAAATGTATCAACTGAATGAGATGACAAATACAGACAACAGACAAATACAGGTGATTTCAACCAACATACGTATGCACACATGAGGATGTTAAGTATATAATATAAAAGTATAATGAGGTTGTTTACAACACATGTATGATTGTGCCATTTTAAAATGATACATCACAAGACAAGTAATATGATTAAATGAGTACAAGACATCTAACAAGACATATTGTTGGAAGTACTGATACAAATATTGCATCTTCTCCACTGTGAAAAATGATCAGTGGTTTGTGTTTTTGTACAATATGCATTGACTACATACTGACGGACAACAGTAGCTCTATTTAAATGTGTTGCGAGGTACAATTCAGAAGTGAATATTGGGAGCTTTGTCTTTTCATCAATGTTCTCACTTGGATACACTTGTTACTGTTCCTCATGTTCTCTATCATAGTATTAGTATTATCACAGATACACATATTTTGTAATTCTCTTTGATAACACAATGCATTTTCTATGCACACTGTGTTATCAAAGAGTTTCCCAAAATCAGCAACAACTCAAATACATTGTGCACTACATTAAAGGAATGTATCCTCAGTAACGATGATCTGAGAGCAGCCAAAAGGTTTCACTGTATGTAGACGAGGCAGTGCTCACTCATTTGACACTACCATCCCAGGCCCTGCTGAGACAGTAACAGTCTGTTCCACTTGAACATTCCCCTTCACCAATACTCTCCTCCTGCTGAACATCCTGGAGTCGTCTACCTTCCTCTGCTCCGCTCTATGAACTGCTGCTGAGTCTTCGACGTAGCAGAGAGGCAGGCTTGCTTTCTGTGTCCTCTACGTCGCTTTCACATTGTCTCTGGAGGAAACAATTAGTTCAGATGGATTTACAGCTAACACCTCAACATGTTGAGCCATTCTCTCATATGCACACTATATATATATATATATATATATATATATATATATATATATATATATATATATATATATATATATATATATATATATATATATATATATATATATATATATATATATATATAGAAACGGGTAACAAGCCAGTGGGCAGTTTGGCCAACACAATGTTTTCTCTACATGTTACTCCATATATTCATATTTCCTCTTTATTATTAATTAATGTTTTTCTGATGTTCTTTATTTTGCTAAACCAATTCTGGAAAGTACTTTGTAATATTATTTTACCTAAAACTAATATTTTCAAAGTATCTTGTGACGAAAAGTAGTTTTTTTGGACTTTACAATAAACAACCAAAGCAATCTTGGCAATACAAAAATAGATATAAATGTTTGAGTATGACTAGTGAAATGAAGTCGTCTCACCTGTGGAGGATCTGGATCTGAGCTGCCCTTCCGCAGCAGTTTCAACTGGACCAGCCGGTTACACATCCACACCATGTTGTAGGACATCTGGGGGGGTCTTAGTGCTCAGTAAAGCTTGCCAGCCAACCACAATGCATGAATGTTAGTACCATGTCCAAGGAACATACTTGGATGGGAGAGAACTTCATTCTCATTTCAGAAGGTGAAAAGTGTCTTGACATTCTGCAAATTACTTCAAATGATTTTAAAACCATTTTTAATTTGTTTATTGTTGCTGTATAAAGAATGAAAATAACAAGGCCCCCCTGATTGCCATCAAGTTGTTTGCAGCTTGGCTGGACCACTACAATGTGTCTTTAATTTTAAATAAAAACATGCAGTGGATATTTGGGGTGGGGCAGCTATTTGTAATAACATGTGGGTAATAGACCTTAGAACTTATTACACAAAGTGTTGTACATGTACTTCTCTGATTAACACAGATGGTATACATCTTTGTATTTACCAACCATGTTTTTCTTACATGTCAAGTCTTCTACTAATAATGGCAACACAATTGCGTCACTGTGCCGTTTACAGGTGAAAACATTGGCGAACTCTCTTAAGTAAAAGCTCATTGTGTCTCAGGGAGAAGAGCGGGTCATTCTTTAACCACAAGGTCAGCTGTTCAAACCCCGACTCCTCCTGTCGACATGTTAAAGTGTTCTTGAGTGAGACACGGAACCCAAAGTGGCTCCCTGGACACTTTACAGCAGCTCACTGCTTATAATGCCGAGCAGTTAAATAAAAAGGTCATATATGAAGTATGTGTGTGACCATTGAAATTGTTTAAATGTTATATTGAGAACATCTGTTACATTACAGCTGTTAAGTACAACACAAGAAACTTAATGGAACAACATTATTTTGGACTAAATGAAGCAACATCCACTACTCATCCGGCTCAAGTACGTAGATTCCCCCAATTATGTGACTGTGACCTAAAGTCATTGTAACACTCAGTGCGGTGTGAAATAATGTCCGTCACTGCTCACAAGACTTGTTAACTAAAAAAGGTACGAAACGCACCACCCTTAGTTTGAGTCTTATTGCATCTCTCTCATTACATGTTATCTAGCTGGCTGGCACTTTCATCCAAAGTGACTTACATTCACACACTGTAGAACATCTACGGGGAGCAAACAGGGTTAAGTGTCTTGCTCAAGGACACATGGACCAGGGCAGGTCGTGAGCGGGGATCAAACCACCGATCCTCTGATTGAAGGACGGTCCTGCTCACTGAGCCACAGTCGCCCACTCATTCCCCGTCATCCTTCCACATGCCTCTCTTTGATACAAATATACTATACTTATGCGTTGGTTTGGCATACATATCCACACTCACCTTCCATTTTCTTCTTGCGTTGAACTTCTTAAAGTTCTTCATATTGATTGAGGATCGATTCCTATTGGCCACCTGTGTGCGTGTGATGGGCTGAAACAGTTGCAGTCGTAAGTAACATTCAATAACATTCAATAACATTCAGCAGCAAACAACCAAAGAAGGTTGGAAGGTTTGTAGTGACCTTAATCCAGGGATGAAGCAGACACTCCTCAGCTGTCATTCTTTCACTGAAATACACATCAATACAGAAGTCATGACAACGGATCAGGAGAGCAGGAAGAAGTAACAAGTAATAATCTTTTTGATGTTTCGTGTTATTATTTAGGCACCTAAATAAACCATTGACTCAGTCAATCAATCTACAGTACATTTTTTACATATAAACGGTCGACAACAGCAGTACATCATGTGTTCTATTCCTACCACAGACCTAGTGAACACGTACAACAACAAACTGGCCTTTGCTCTAATAGGACCAAGAGTTTAGCTAGATGACATACCTGGGGATTTTCACCAGGAGTTTCTGGATGAAGTCTTTGACCATGGAGCTGGTCGTGCTGAAATACTGTGCAGGGAACGCGTAGTTCATGATACTGATATTCCTCAGAGTCTCCTCATCAGTCTCACCTTGGAATGGCGACAAACCACTTAATCTGAGGACAGAGTGAGACATCTCAAGCCATAAATACAGATGAAGGTGTTTGTCCTTCTAGCTCAAAAAGGCTGAAGGCTATAATAAACATGAGGATTATAAGATCTATAAAACATAAAATGTACCCTGTGGTGCAAGAAATAACATGGTCTCAAAGAGTGTGAGACAGCAAATGCTTCATTAAGTGTTTGCATTAACATACAAGTTGTTGCCTGCAGGCACTCACAGGCCAACCAACACACAAACACAACTTACAGTATGTAGGTAATAACCGCAATGCTCCTGAAGGAGAAAAAAACACAAGACGCAGGCAGTCATGTGGTGTGCTTTCAACTTTTTAAAGAAACACTGTCCCCTCAGTCCGAACATTACTCACCACATATCTGCTGCTGTGCTCAGAGGTTCACTGTTGATCACCTCAGGGGCTGAAAGAGAGAGAAAGACATGCAGATAGCGAGATGGATAGAACAACATACAGGAAGAGAGAGAGAGAGAGAGACAGACAGACAAAGTGGAAAGGATGATGGACAAAAAGAGAGAGGGGACAGAAAGACAGACAGAGAGAGAGAGACAGGGAGAGTTTTAAACTAGTTCAGTGACATACATTTTAAAAAGCAGTTTCACTAAATATAACAACATTAATCTAAAATGTGTGGCTGTTTTAATTGTTTGAAAAATATTCCTCTTACTCCTTTCTATATTTCACATACAGCATCTGTTAGCAGGAGAAGAACGAGTGCATGTCCTCTCCTACTTGGAAAACTACAGAGGGTAGAAGGTTCATCCCATCAACCGGCAAAGGAGACGCTCTGCATGGCGCTGCCAATCCGTCACAAATAGACTAGCCACGAATTGGAGCAGAGCAGAGAGGCCATCTCTGCTGCGCTGCATCTGGTTCAGTCAAACAGTTCCAGAGGCAGCATCGCAGCCAGAATAAATATTCAGAAATACAACGGTTTTCCAGCATTTCATACCAGACATAAAATATGCTCAACAAAAGACAAGGGTGTCTAAACTCCGTAGGTTATTGACAGGAAAGAGGCAGAAGAGAAATGGCAATCAGCCGGGGTCGGGCGGCGTCATCGAGAACAGACAGATGCTGTGACCTTGAGGTCATATGACAACACTGAAAAGAAGCATTGTGAGAGCTGGAGCTTGGGTGTGTTCTGATATTACCAATTGAAAGGATGAAGGACAAGTGTTTATTCTGACGCTGATATCAGGGCATTTATAATATATTTGTGGGGGAGCAGCACGTCCACCTGCAGAACCCCGTTAATTTTGTGAATTTTAAATCTTTAATTACAAACCAGTTTGCCATCTCTAAACCATGATCGGACACTCTGCAAGACCAAGGATTGAAGGCGATTATTTTATTAAATACATTTTTGGGGGTTTTCTTTAAGTTTGAATAATAGGTCAATGTTACGAATGAAGCATCAAAGGGTTGAATTATTTGGTACAGCCTTAGTAATGGAAAGGGTTAACAATGTTAAACAAAACAAATTGTTGTGATTTCCACTCATTGCAATTAATTAGATGTTTAAAAATGTTTTCATAAAATGTTCACACTATAAATATGAGTAACTAGTGGGAAAGATGTTGTCACCACTAAAGCCACTAGAGGGCACTGAACTTCAGAGAAAGCCAGCAAGACGTCAAGAGCGAAGCAGGAAGTAAAAGCCTTTGTGTCAAGTGATGAACTGGTGACACGGTAGTTGTTTTCCGTGTGGGTAAATACGTTCTAAATGCTACTTCTATACAAAAGGAACAAAAGATGTTCATGAATATGAGTGTATAGAAGTCAGGAAATGTATTGTATGTCGCTAAATGCGCCGATGGTGATTCAATTGGTCCGATGTTTACAGATTTTATCTACATGTGTACAAAGCATGTGTGGCATCTTAAGAACATCCTACAGAGATATAATAATACATTTTCTTTTTCTGTGTTCTATCATCAACCAATACACCAGTAACAAATACACTGCTATATACACATCTTAACTAATATAACAAGTGTGTTTCTGTATATTATACTGTTGAAATTATTCAGATAGCCCTTGTGGTTGAGGAGATAATCTGGTTTTAGTATGGGTATGCATTTGCAATTTTTGAGAAAACATGGCTGGGCCCATAAAGGTTAAGACCATCCTACCGGGATACATTCTGTCATCATTCATGTTCGAGAACATTTATTGTGTGTCCATTGTACCAAAGATAATGTTTATTTTCGATATGTCGTGTTGTATGGGATGGGTGTCTGTAGCCGCCACATGTGCATTTGAGCTAGCACCACGATAAAACATAGTGAGTATACTGTGATATACTGCATGATTTCTCTTTATTAATGGACCAAATGTTTCATGTTGTTAAGTTCAGAGCTAACTTCCTCTACAGTTATTTATGCACTTGACTTATACACTGATTGTGTGTACTGAGCGACAGTTTCAAGGCACTTTGAGTTAGTTTAGGCTTTAAGTCATTTGGTCATATTGGGAAATGCACCATATAGGTTATTGACCCAGATTGGTGAAACGTGTTCACAGTGTAACTGTCAATGTACTGCAAAATAGTTGTTGAATCTAACACAAATTGAACATCCATCCATCCATCCATCCATCCATTATCACCCGCTTATCCGGGGTCGGGTCGCGGTGGCAGCAGGTTCAGCAGGCCGACCCAGGCCTCCCTCTCACCCGCAGCACTTTCCAGCTCATTCTGGGGGATCCCGAGGCGTTCCAAGGCCAGCCGGGAGATATAATCCCTCCAGCGTGTCCTCGGTCTTCCCCGGGGCCTCCTACCAGTTGGACGTGCCCGGAAAACCTCTAATGGGAGGCGTCCAGGAGGCATCCTGACTAGATGAACCACCTCAGCTGACTCCTTTGGACACGAAGGAGCAGCGACTCGACTCCAAGCTCCCCCCTGATGTCCGAGCTCCTTACCCTATCTCTAAGGCTGAGCCCGGCCACCCTACGGAGGAAGATCATTTCGGCCGCTTGTATCCGAGATCTCGTTCTTTCGGTCACGACCCAGAGTTCGTGACCATAGCTGAGGGTTGGAACGTAGACCGACCAGTAAATGGAGAGCTTTGCCTTCCGGCTCAGCTCCTCTTCACCAAGACGGACCGGTACAGCGCCTGTTTTACTGCTGCAGCCGCACCGATCCGCCTGTCGATCTCCCGCTCCACCTTACCCTCACTCGTGAACAAGACCCCGAGATACTTGAACTCCTTCGCTTGGGGTAGGCAGTTTGCCCCCACCTGGAGGGAGCAATCCGCCGGTTTCCGGCAGAGTACCATGGCCTCAGATTTGGAGGTGCTAACTTTCATCCCTGCCGTTTCGCACTCGGCTGCAAAACGCCCCAGTGAATGCTGGAGGTCACGGTCCGAGGAGGCAAACAGGACCACATCATCCGCAAACAGCAGAGAGGCGATCCCGAGACTCCCGAACCGGATCCTCTCCGCCCCCTGGCTGCGCCTAGATATCCTGTCCATGAAGGTCACGAACAGGACCGGTGATAAAGGGCAGCCCTGGCGGAGGCCAACACCCACCGGGAACGTGTCTGACTTACTACCGAGGACACAGCTCCTACTGCAGGCGTACAGAGACCGGATGGCCCGTGCCAACGGGTCCGGCACCCCATACTCCCGCAGCACCCCCCACAAAAACCCCCGAGGGACCCGGTTTAAAGCCTTCTCCAGGTCTACAAAGCACATGTAAACTGGTTGGGCAAACTCCCAGGACCCCTCCAGTAATCTTGCGAGGGTAAAGAGCTGGTCCACTGTTCCACGACCGGGACGGAATCCGCACTGTTCGTCTTGAATCTGAGGTTCGACAAGCGGTCGGAGCCTTTGGAATTGAACATTCCAAATTAATTTAATACTTCTCTATATCTTTAAGAAATGAAGATCCCGGAAGGTAGCTTTGTATCAAATTTCACCTGCCTGCATATGTATATACTTGAACTGTATTGCTTGCAAAAAGCTTAAATGTTATGTGTTGTACAGAGCTGCTAACCCTCACGCATTGACAGTAAAAATAATGCTATCATTTCCCTAACACTCACACCAAAAAAAGAGGACACTGACAAAAAACAGTCAGAGTAGAACAGCAGCACCGGTACACACTGCTAACAATCAATACAAATAAAGATAATTTATTATACATCATATCTATTAAACAAGTCTTGTTGAATATGAGAAGTCCTGTAGGTTTAGAAAAAAGCATATTTTGAACTCTGACTTGTCTTATACCTGCTGCATTTTAATGAATGATTTAATATTTAAATTGGCCATGGAAGATCTTTCAGATTGATATCTAAAACAACAAAGTCACAAATGAAGGACTACTCATCCTCACCGATGTACTGTGGGGTGCCACTTGTGCTTTTGTACTCCTCCCCTTGATGAAAATGGTGGGCCAGTCCAAAGTCGATGAGTTTGATGTTGGGCTGAGCAGCCACTTTGTCTGACAGCATGATGTTCTCTGGCTGAATAGAGACAATGTCGTTATGGTTCCATGACCAGTTTGAGTTCACATCTGTTTCCAAACATCTAGAGCAAGCAGCGAAGCGACGGTTTACTGGTACCTTCAGGTCAAAGTGGCCGATGTTCTTGCTGTGCATAAAGCCCAGTCCCTCCAGGATCTGGGTCATGAACTCAATGGCCTCGCTCTCCAGCAGGTTCTCCTTCGCAGCAATGAAGTCAAACAGCTCCCCTCCACTAACACTGAAATGTCAAACGGACATGTGGTAAGTGTATTTCTTGATTTGTACCCCTATGTAGATATAAAGGGCTCTTTCTAAGCAAACAAAAACACAACGATTCTTAGTTTCAGGTCATCATACACTAATAAAAACATTGTTATGAATATTATATTCCATTCACACCGACATACTAATCCTACCATGACACAGCATGCACACATGCAGATGGCCACTGGATTATGCTAGAGAACATATAACAATAACAGGACAAAATTAAACACACACACACACACACACACAACTCACAGCTCCAGAATGAGCACCACCTCAGCTCGGCTCTCAAAAACATCTTTGAGAGTCACAATGTTTGGATGTTGTACAGCCTGGAGGATCTCCACCTCCTTCTCCACACAGCTCCTGACCAGGCCTAGGCGGCTGCATGTGTTCTTCCGAATCTTCAGGAACTTGCCCGCCCAATAAATCCCAGTGGATCGCTCCCGAACCTGTCGAACCTGTCCAAAGTGCCCACTGGATGCGGCAAGAACACAATTCACAGACAGTAAACACTGAGCTTGAGATACAACATCATTGTGTTATTTTGACAGTTTGATAATCTAACTATGAAGCAAAGAATCTGTCTGTCTGTCCTTCACATATGTAGCAGTGGGGACGGAGCTTCAGGGCTCTGCAGTCCAGCATGAAGCTGCAGAGACAGCAGCTCATTGAAGTTGCTGGATATAGCCTGATAATAATAATAATAATAATAATAATAATAATAATAATAATAATAATATAGCCTGATAAATGCTGGATATAGCCTGATAATGCTGGACGATGGATAACACACTTTACACCACCTTCATTTCCCTGGAGTAAACAAACACAAGCAGATAACCTTAAAAGAACAGCAACTTTGCCATCGCAACTCAAATTGTGTTTGTTTTTGCCGACTACTAACATTGACACCGCCCACAGAGCTCTGAAGTGGAGCTGGCCGCCTGTGCTCCCACTGTGTGTGTCCCACTGGCTAGCTGACTGCTCTGGTTCCCACTGGTTAAAACAGTTCTGCTCTGACTTCGTTGTTTGCACTGTAATCGCCGTCAGCTGCTAGCCACTGGCCATGTTCAGAGCCATACGGAGGAAATCCTGGCCGACGCCAACTGAATCAAAAAATGGTTACAGCTTATTTAATAGTAAAACACTAAGCACAGTTCAGTATTCTAATATTTACTTCACATGCAGCACAACGTACGTAAATATATTTCACAACTTTTCAGGCTGGAGCTTTCAATTATAATCGAATGCTGAATAGTTTCATGAATAATAACGCATCATATTTGAACATAATTTGTATAATATTTTGAGTCAATTTGAATCTGCAACGTAACCAGTAACAAGCTCCCTTTCAGGTAAATGTATTAGTACAATGTTTTGCTCTGAAGTAGAAGTTCACAGTAAGAAGTACAGAATTGTATCTTTTATGTGCTTTGAGGACAATTATTTTAGGGTACAATGAGTTAGAACAGTAATATAATTAAATACTGTTCATATCTAAACATAATATGTTTAGATATTATAATGTTAAAGGCCAGTTTATTTTGAGGACCCAGGCCCAGGTTGTCTACCTTACCTCAGTTAAGTCAGCCCCTGGTTATGTTCCCTGAATCAGAGTGTATTTCACTGGTGTTTCTGCCTGACCCGTTGCATCGGGCCATCCGGTCTCTGTACGACTGCATTAGGAGCTGTGTTCGTATTCTTGGCAATACGTCATGTTAGGGGGTCTCGGGATTGCCTCTCCACTGTTTGCAGATGATGTGGTCCTCCTCGGACTGTGACCTCCAGCATTCACTGGGGCGTTTTGCAGCCGAGTGTGAAGCGGCAGGGATGAGTCAGACCTTCAAATCTGAGACTATGGTGCTCTGCCAGAAACCGGTGGATTGCTCCCTCCAGGTGTGGACAGAGTGCCTACGCCAAGCGAAGGTGTTCAAGTATCTCGGGGTCTTGTTCACAAGTGATGGGAAGATGGAGTGGGAGATCAATAGTCGGATCGGTGCGGCTGCAACAGTAAAACCTGCGCTACACCAGACCGTCTTGGTGAAGAGGAGCTGAGCCGGAAGGCAAAGCTCTCAATTTACTGGGCGGTCTACATTCCGACCCTCACTTATGGTCGCGAACTCTGGGTCGTGACCGAAAGAACGAGGTTGCGGCTACAAGATGAGCAGATGAGTTTCCTCCATAAGGCTCAGCCTAGAGATAGAGTAAGGAGCTCGGACATCAGGAGGGAACACGGGACCTAATCACTCAATTAGCTCATCAACCCTGGGCCATCAAATTTTGAGATTTCATTCAGTGTCCTTAAATCATTGCAGAATCGATCAGTGACATCCGATTTGGGAGTCAGAACAATTGGGCTGGACCAGGGACTATGTGACTCCTTAATAACACCTATTTCCAACATATTTCTCACCTCTCCTCTGATGGGCTCTCTTTTTGCCTCTGGGGTGGGATAAGGCCAGAGCCTCACCTTCTTTCCTGGCTCGGTGATTATGTCATGTTGGATCAACCTTGGAGCGTACAGGTTGGTCACATCCTTGAACTGACTGGCCTAAAGGTATCTGTGAAGAGTTAGATTCTGGGATTTCAACAGTTAATGTTGCCATCGGAACACCGTCAGGAGCATGCTATTTCTTTAGAAGATTCACATGATAAATCTGACAGGATTTCTTTCTCCCAGGTTGTCTCATCGTATAGTTAACCTTGGTAACCCTCTCAATCACTTGACCAGGAACACTCAGAAGTTGGGACCAGAACAAGGACATACTCTCCGGGTTGGAACTACTGCACTTGAGCGTGTAGATTCGGGCTTGAACATTGTGCTTGCTGCATATGCTCCCCCTCTAGGGGGTGAAAGCTGTTGCTCTCAGGCTTCTTTAGCCAGATCCAGCATGACCTTGTGTCTCCGTGCATACAGCAACTTGTTTCTTCCATCCACATTAATAGTCTTTCTTAGCATTTATTTTAGGGTCTTATTGAAACGTTCTACGAGGCCATCCGTCTGTGGGTGGGGAGTTTTTCCTGATCCGATCACTGTTGGGTCACCTTCAACAACTTGCACATTTTCTTCATTACCCGAGAGATGAAGCAACTTCCCTGGTTAGTTTGGCAGTTCCTCTATCCTGTGTGGGTAGCGCAGAGTGGGTAGAGAGGTGAGTCTGCTTGATTATCTCCAGTTTGATGCAGCTTGGTTCCAGTGCTTCAGGAGATCTTCTTTGTCTTCTGCCACAGCCTGTGTGCCGCTGCTGCTGCTTCCCAGATCGGTGAACATATGCTTGCTCTAATCACCTGATGGGCTGCAGGTGTGTCCAATGCCACGTGCCTAGTGGCTGCAGCACCTGAACTGGGGTTGCGGTCAAATAGTCCAAACTTCTCTTCTTAACCACTTTTTCTTGACCTCTGTGAAAAACATCACAGGGTCAAGGAAAGATGGGAAGGAGAATTAATGAGGATTAATTGATGTGGTTTCTGTAGATGGTATTTCCCTGACATCCAACACCACTGTAAAGAATCTCTAGTTATCTTTGACCGGGACTTGTCCTTTAACTCCCACGTTAAGCAAATCTCAAGGATTGCATTTTTTCATCTACGTAACATTTCAAAAATCAGACACATCTTGTCCCAAAAAGATGCAGAAGAACTGGTTCACGCGTTTGTTACTTCCAGACTAGATTACTGCAACTCCTTATTATCAGGCTGCTCTAATAAGTCTCTTAAATCCCTCCAGTTGATCCAGAATGCTGCAGCTCGTGTACTCACAAAAACTAAGAAAAGAGATCACATGAGTCCTGTATTAGCTGCTCTGCACTGGCTCCCTGTAAAATCAAGAATCACATTTAAAATTCTTCTCCTCACCTACAAAGCCTTGATTGGTGATGCACCATCATATCTTAAGGAGCTTGTAGTACCATATTGCCCCACTAGAGAGCTGCGCTCACTAAATACGGGTCTACTTGGAAGAAGTAGGATGGGAGCCAGAACCTTCAGTTATCAAGCTCCTCTTTTATGGAACCAGCTTCCACTTTCAGTCCGGGGGGCAGACACAGGCCGTTTATCAATATGCGTTCTTGTCTGTACTTGTCTTCTTGTGTTCTTGTCTGTACTTGTGTTCTTGTGTTCTTGTCTGTACTCGTGTTCTCGTGTTCTCGTGTGCTTGTGTTCTTGTGTTCTTGTGTTCTCGTGTTCTTGCGTTCTTGTCTGTACTTGTGTTCTCGTGTACTTGTGTTCTTGTGTTCTTGTCTGTACTTGTGTTCTCGTGTACTTGTGTTCTCGCGTTCTTGTCTGTACTTGTGTTCTCGCGTACTTGTGTTCTTGTGTTCTCGCGTTCTTGTCTGTACTTGTGTTCTCGTGTACTTGTGTTCTTGTGTTCTCGCGTTCTTGTCTGTACTTGTGTTCTCGTGTACTTGTGTTCTCGCGTTCTTGTCCGTACTTGTGTTCTCGTGTACTTGTGTTCTTGTGTTCTCGTGTTCTTGCGTTCTTGTCTGTACTTGTGTTCTCGTGTACTTGTGTTCTTGTGTTCTCGTGTTCTCGCGTTCTTGTCTGTACTTGTGTTCTCGTGTACTTGTGTTCTTGTGTTCTCGCGTTCTTGTCCGTACTTGTGTTCTCGTGGACTTGTGAAACGTCATCAGTCGCGGCCAAAGTACATTTTCCAATTCAAAGTCTGCTTCTCGCCAAGTACGGTAAAAACACCCGGATGTGACTTGATCCGCCCAGTTTCCAAAGGATGCATCAGAGGTGACTTGTGCGTACTCTGGACAGCCAATATCCCACAATGCATTTCGCACCAGCGACGGGGAACAATGGCGGAGGAGAAAATACACAACTGAAAGTATTTTTCTAAATACTACTGTTGTTGAGTCACAGTATGTAATTTTAGGAGGTTTTAAGGCGAGAAGTTAGTAGTTTAAACATAACATCTGTGGTCGGTTTGTCAAGATTCAGCTGACAAAAAATATGCGCCGACTGTTTCGGAGATTTGAGTTCCTGCTCGCGGGACCAGTGAGCCGGGCGGTCAGCGCTCAGTGTGGCCGCAGAGAACAGCCTGATGTCGGCAGGACTTTTTTAAATGATACGCTGGCTCTGATGTCTCCGTAGCGGTTAAACATGATATATAATTTGGTTTTTCGAGGATCTAACAAGCACTTTATTATTTGTTCACAGGTAATGTTAAATCAGTTTGACTGAGGGTTAAGATTCATAACTTAATATTTTAATTAAACTTTGACATTGAACTATAGCATTTTACCTACAGAGAAGGTTTAATTCATAATCCAATGAGTTGGCATACAGAAGAAACACAATAACATCTGTAAAAGTCAAAATACCTAATGAGTGCATTAAGGTAAACAAGTTGATGTATCAATACCTTCCCAGAACTTCCCCGATCTCATAGAAGTCTTCGACATTTTCAGGCTTGAAGACCGCCATGTTGCTTTGCTTCACTCCCGTGTCAGTCCAACTTCAAATTGTGCATGATCCTCCAAACCCTACATACACCAAAGTTGGACCAGAGTATGAGTAACAGTAACATGCCAGTATATACAAACTAAACACAAGTCTTCTAAATGTAACAACAAAGACAAACATCCTCAGAGATTTTTTAAAATCCTAAATAATTTTTTCTGATTGATTTTCCAATAATGGGTGTCCAATTCCTTTTCTCGTTTGATTAAATGTGTTTGAAAGGGCTTTAGTTTGAAATATATGGTTTATCACGAAAAATAAAAAACAAGTTGCATTAAGCAAAAAAGTTGATAAAGTGCAACTATTTGATGTGTAAGCTTTGATCATCAATGATCAATTGATCTTACTGCATGAACATTTTGTATGACTTTTGCTCCCATCACGGCAGGGCATAATGGCAAGTCTGTATGCTATGAGATCGGACCGTGGTCGCATTGGATCCCAATGCGACCACATGTGTGGAATTGTTGTGTACAAACACCAAAACAATGTCGGACGGCATAATTTTCTCTGGCCCTCGTCCAAATTTGGTGAACGATGAGATCTATAGCCGCATGTCATCATTCAACCGCTGGTTGTCGAGGTGGTAACCTGGCTTTGTCTGGAGCCGGTTCTGGCTCCTGGGCCCTGACTCCTTCGCTGTGCCTCCTGCCTCCGTGGTCCTGCCTCCTGCCATGGCCCTACTTATGCCCCTTATCCCTACCTCTTTCTGTTTCATGGATCGTGGTTATCTGGATCGTGTTCTATTCATAATTTCTGTCATATTCATTGAATGTTTATGTAACTCTGTAACTCTGTTCATCTGGTCACATTCTCTGTTGTTCTCCTGAAGGTTTCTTTCCTTTTTTCTCCCTGAAAGTTTTCTTCTGTTTTTAGGGGAGTTTTTCCTGATCCGATCTGAGGCAAATTTGTAATTTGTGATTCTGGGCAACAAGTGTAACCATGGCCATTCTTTACCAAGACCAAGTAATATATCAGTTTCATACAAACCTTTCTGTGGAAATAGAAAAGGTCCCTGGATGACATCATCAGCTTCTACAGAAGCCCGGGTCACATGTGGGTGTACTGCTTCCTAATTTAAGCTTCTCCTTTTGGGCTGCGAACCTGAAGATTTTTTATATTGCCTGCAATATAAAAAATAAAAAAGACAATAAATCAACCTCTTCCTCTACTAAAGATGGATACTCTTTCCTCAAACGCTGTCCTGCACACTGCCTCATCACTAGCTCTTTATCTTATCTATATACTTCCATATTCTTTGAAAATTGTAAAAAAAAAAATATATATATATATATTATATTCCAGTTATCACCTAATATATGCTAATAGAAGTTTGGACCTTGTATCTTTTCTCCAATTCTCCTCCCTTTTGATTGCACATGACTTGGTTATTTTATCACACCACTCACAAACATGAGCTTTGAGAAACTAACTTCCCTCACTACATCTGACTTCCCTTTATGATAAAGTATTAAAGAACACAGTGTGAAGCTGTGCGTCTATGGCATATATATATAACAAAGCTTTCCGACATATGACAATCTCTGGAGAATTCAGTACAGATGCACAGAAGGTTTTGGGCTGATTTCAATTTCCTTCTTTTTTTTTCAACCATCTCGAGATCGATGTAAACTGTCACAATGCTGATTCCAATGGAAATTCGGTCGAAATGAGCTTTCAATATCCTCTTGCTTTCCTGACATCTCTGATGTGGCATAATTTAACCTTATACGTGAGTTATGTAAACAACAAACAATGACAGAGAAGCTAATGTTTGGTTTAGGCTGAAGAATAAGAGATGTAGGTGTACCTCATGAACTCTGAATAACTTAAGCTGGTGTAGTGAAGTACCCTCTTGCCATCTAGTTGATTGTCTTTATGTTGAACAGTTTGTTCCCAATTTACATGTGATATAAGTTATTGTTATTACATAATAAATTATTTAAATTTGACCATTAAGTGCAGTATATTATGTAGAATTGGATAAATTACTATAGCTGTGTAAATTGGGATTTAATAATTTGCTATTACTTAACACTGGTTATTAAAGAATATCTATGTGTAGATTATTGTTTAATGGTTTACTATATATATATATACACTCTAGATTATTTGATGATATACTGTATTATTAAAGAATGAACGATAGTAGTAGTGAGCTTTGTGGTTGTGTATTCGGGACAGACAGGTTGCGGCCCTCAGGAGTGTCACACCCTGAGAAGGAGGGGCAGACGGACCCCCTGGGAGGACCATGTGGTGGAGGGGCTCAGGAGGCCGCATGAAAGACCTCATGGCACAGAGGAACAAGGTGTGCGGAGTGATGATATCATGTGTTAAGAGGCGTGGACACGCCTACACACCGACAGAGAAACGGCTCAGCCTATGAGCAGACCATGCGCCTAAACCAATGAGAAGCGAATATTGCAGATGCACGAAAGATATAGAAATTAAAATGTTTTGGTTAAGGGAGAGACGGACACTGCAAGCAGGATAGCGGCGCATAGGCCGTAGATTCCGAACCCCTTTAAAAGCCCTCAGCTGAGGATTATACTTAGTGTGCATAACTTCCTGGTAGACAGGTACTGTAACTGCTTGCAGTCTGTGGACCCATGTGATTTGTGTTCCCTCAGATGAAAGTTATACTCTGATAATATACATTATTATACATAATGTTTTGTCAGGCTACTCCAGTTCAGAATAACAAATATAAGGTGAAATTTGTGTCTGGGAATGTCTGCTTCTTCAGAATAGATAGCGCCTTCTCACAACACACCCATATGTCATCGAATAGTCTAACCAAGATGTGGACTGGCCTTGCAGGGCTCAGTTCTGTGAAGAGAGAGGAGGAGATGGAATTATCCCCTCCTTGACAGTTCAGCTACAATTAGAAGTTTGGATGATGCACACAAACCTGTGACGAAATCTGTGTATGAAAAGGCCGGGTTTTCCGGTTCTAGGGCAGTTGTTATGACTCCCCTGGCGTTGCAATCTCAGCGCTTTACTTCGGTTGTGATCAGAGAAATAAATCTACTAGAACGAGAGAAGTTGTTGGCTGAATTCTTCCAACGGCTCTTCCCATGCAGACGATTCTGAACGACGCAAACAACTCTGTATCAGAACCGTTATTAATTTATTATTATTATTATGTGTGCACTAGGTTTCTCTTGTACTTCTCTTAAGTCTCACTTATTTTCACTGTTCAGGTCCCCATTGGAGTCCAGTGAACTCAGTCATGTTCAAGAAACCGGTTTGAGATGATTTGAGCTCTGTGACAAGGTGCATTATCCTGCTGGAAGTAGCCACCAGAAAATGGGTACACTGTGGTCATAAAGGGATGGACATGTTCAGCAACAATACTCAGGTATACTGTGGAGTTTAAACCATGCTCAATTAGTACTAAGGGGCCCAACGTGTCCCAAGGAAATATTTGACTTGTCTGTACTTGGCCCGGAACCCCTCAGAGATCAATTATCTGGTGATGTGGTTTCTGTAGATGGCATTGCCCTGGCATCCAACACCACTGTAAAGAATCTCTAGTTATCTTTGACCGAGACTTGTCCTTTAACTCCCACGTTAAACAAATCTCAAGGATTGCATTTTTTCATCTACGTAACATTTCAAAAATCAGGCACATCTTGTCTCAAAAAGATGCAGAAAAGCTGGTTCACACGTTTGTTACTTCCAGACTAGATTACTGCAACTCCTTATTATCAGGCTGCTCTAATAAGTCTCTTAAGTCCCTCCAGTTGATCCAGAATGCTGCAGCTCGTGTACTCACAAAAACTAAGAAAAGAGATCACATGACTCCTGTATTAGCTGCTCTGCACTGGCTCCCTGTAAAATCAAGAATCACATTTAAAATTCTTCTCCTCACCTACAAATCCTTGATTGGTGATGCACCATCATATCTTAAGGAGCTTGTAGTACCATATTGCCCCACTAGAGAGCTGCGCTCACTAAATGCGGGGCTACTTGTGGTTCCTATAGAGCAGGGGTCGGAGACGTTCCCTGTCGATCTCCAAAATAAAATGAAAATAAATTCAGAAATAAATTGTTCCTCATTCTCGAACATTTTCTGAAGTGTCTTCTGAAATGTTTTCTTACGGACTTCAGAAGCACACAGACATAAAACCAAGTCATTAATAAATACATGTTGAAATGCCTGTACCTTTGTGTACATGTTTACGTTACAGCGTTAACAGGCCAAGATTCTTGGCGACTCGCCAGGTCCGACCTCCGTAAGCTCGGCTTTTCTGCTGTTGCCCTTCAAAACAAAAGCTCAACATTGAGCATGAATTGAGATTGGCTTTTCTGCTGTTGCCCTTCAAAACAAAAGCTCAACATTGAGCATGAATTGAGATTGGCTTTTCTGCTGTTGCCCTTCAAAACAAAAGCTCAACATTGAGCATGAATTGAGATTGGGCGTATCAAGCCTCGAACCCCGTTTAAAAAAAGAGTTGTAGTGGAAAGCAGCTCATTGCAGCCACTAATGCTGATAAAACATGATGGCTCACAGATATCTGTACTAATTTAGTTTTGCACAGGTTGCAGGATATTGTTGTTTTTAGATTCAGCGTAAAACTCTTTATCGACAAATATTTGAACTTGTTTTGTTTAGTTTTTCACAGGTTGCACTTTATTGTTATATCTTGAAAAGATATTCAGTGCAAAACAGGTTAATTGCAGCCACAATAAGCTATTTTTTGCCAAATATTAGTTATTTTTGCACGGATAGTTTGCATTGTTCCAACAAAGTGATTGCAAATTCTTTTTTTCTTGTCTGATGGAGCAATCTGGTTTACTTGAAAGTGATTTCATTTATTCTATTATTTGAAAAAACACAGATGCAGGAGTCACAAATAGTAATAATAAAATCATTTTTGTGGGGCATGAAAAATGTTCTTCCTCCGAAGTGGAGCGTGACAGAAAAAGGTTTGAGAACCACTGTTATAAGGGCTCAGACTGGCTGTCTGCTTATGAGCCCAACTATAAGCTCACAGACAGTGTTCAGTCACAGACGGCCTCAGACTGGCTGTTCATTCTGTACACATGACATCTATTGCTTCTGTCCATCCGGGGAGAGGGATCCTCCTCTGTTGCTCTCCTGAAGGTTTCTTCCCTTTTTTCCCTGTCAAAGGTTATTTTTGGGGAGTTTTTCCTGATCCGATGTGAGGTCAAAGGTCAGGGATGTCGTATGTGTACAGATTGTAAAGCCCTCTGAGGATAATTTGTAATTTGTGATATTGGGCTATACAAAATAAACTGAATTGAACCTTGGTTGTAACGAGTGATTATTTGAGCTACTGTTGCCTTTCTATCATCTTGAACCACTCTGCCCATTCTCCTCTGACCTCTGACATCAATAAGGCCTTTTCATCCACAGAACTGCCGCTTACTGGATATTTTCTCTTTTTCTGACAATTTTCTGTAAACCCTAGAGATGGTTGTGCATGAAAATAGTATATCAGTATATCAGCAGTTTTTCAAATACTCAGACCAGCCCGTTGCCAACAGCCATGCCACATTCAAAGTCCCTAAATTCCCCTTTCTTCTCCATTCTGATGCTCGGTTTGAACTTCAGCAAGTCGTCTTCACCACGTCTAGATGCCTAAATGCATTGAGTTGCTGCAGTGTGATTGGCTGATAAGCTATTTGTGTTAACAAATAATTGAACAGGTGTGCCTAATACAGTGGCCGGTGAGTGTTTATGACGCACACACAATCGATGTGTCTCACGAGACTCGTTCTCACAGGGCAACAATGCAGGAATTAGGACACCATAGATTTAGTTGCTTCTTTAATTCTCTCGGATGTGAAACCGTGATTTATATAAGCATAGTTACGGTGAGACCAGTTAATCCACACATCCCACTCTGGATAGAAGAGAATTCAGTTTACTGCAAACTGCAACCTCACCACTAGATGCCACTAAATCGTACAGACTGCAGGCATTTAGTCTCCTTCTGTCCATTGCTGTCAGAGGTCCAGAGACATGGATTGAATGAGAGAACTCTACAAGCCACTTCTATCTGGCTTCCCTATTTCAATTAATGAAAGTGACGTTTGACTCCATCATGCGGTGCATTCACTGTGCACAAGGCAGACAGTCGTGATAGTGACGTTTTTTTTCTTCACAAATCAAATGTTTCTTTTCAAACAAGAATATAATGCATTTTAATGCATTGGATAAAGAAAGTGTATTATTTGTATCATCATTATCATCATCATCAGGTTAATAGACGTATGATTGTTGAAACAACAATTGGCCCTGAATTCATCAAGAAGACCCTGTAAAGTTATAAAAGTGGGCACAAATACTTTAAATATTTAATACAGCACATCTTTTCACAAAGCACAGAAGTGGATTCCCCACTAAAAGAGCTGTGCCTGCTGTGAAATCATGTTGAACATTATTACACATCTGACTTTAGTCAGATGATTCCCAGTATTGCCTTTGCATTCAAAGATATTGACATGAGAATGGCTAATCAGGGTAGACCAGGTCCTCTGTGGTCTTTATAAATCTATCCTTATTACAAAAGTTGGTCAAAAGAGAAGGATGAAGGAAAGAAATAGAATATCAGTGGTCGTCACCCAGATACAAATATTGTTTATGGTTTTATGTGGGTTTTTGTTGACTTATTCTTTCATAATACTATACTCGTACTCCTTATTCAAATGTGCATTAGACTTCGTTATCTGGTCGGACAGCGGCCCGGTGCCTACATGCGTGAGGTCAACCTGTGGGACCAGTTTAATAAATCCTAGTTGTTACTAACTGAACACACGTTCTAATCCCACAAGTGACACACTTCGAAGCTGAGCGCTGCTGCGTGGACGTCCGACAGTGTGCGGACGGACACGAACAGCCGAACACAGTTGGCTCTCTGCCATTCCACAGTCGTGGAAGTCGTCTTTGAAACAGAACGTAGGTTACGTACCCAGCGGGGCGGCTTCTAGAACCGTCGTCAGCTCAGCTCCTGAGAGATGTGCGGGCTGTCCGTGCTGCGCGGTGCTCTCGGCCTGAGGCTCACTGGCGGTTGAAGAATGCGGATGTCCTGTCCTCCGAACCCTCGGCCCCTCGGCCCCTCGAACCCTCGAACCCTCGAACCCTCGAACCCTCGGCCCCTCGGCCCCTCGGCTCCTCCTCCCGGTCAGACGTTCGACCGGCTACCTTCTTTTTTGGTCTTCATGTGGACAAGGACGAGATCAACTGAGATGTTCGTAGACGGTCGGTGGATACATTGCTCACAGAGCTGCAGCGTGACAGAAACACTGCAGACAACCTTCAAAATAAAAGCAGAAGACGTTTTAATTAGAAACACAGTCAGTGCTGTTTTTTGTGTTGTTCATTAGCTCGACAAAAACCTACTGACGTTGCATTGGTACAGTTATACATGAAAAGGTCTAAATGGCCGCAACCTATTGAGTTAATATGAGAAAAAAATTAAAGCACTATTGATAACATTCACCCACTAGATGTCACCCTCTTGCCGGATCGGACCATATCACAGATCAAATCGGCACAAAAGAAAAAAAGGGTGCAAATATTACTTAATAGTAATTGCCGATCATTGATTATCCATATTGGTAGATACAGATCCCTTTGCTGTTTGATTATATCAGCAAGTCTTCAGACTATTTATTTTTTGCCACGTCTAAAAAATAATAAGTCTCTTAAATCCCTCCAGTTGATCCAGAATGCTGCAGCTCGTGTACTCACAAAAACTAAGAAAAGAGATCACATGACTCCTGTATTAGCTGCTCTGCACTGGCTCCCTGTAAAATCAAGAATCACATTTAAAATTCTTCTCCTCACCTACAAAGCCTTGATTGGTGATGCACCATCATATCTTAAGGAGCTTGTAGTACCATATTGCCCCACTAGAGAGCTGCGCTCACTAAATGTGGGGCTACTTGTGGTTCCTAGAGTCCTAAAAAGTAGGATGGGAGCCAGAACCTTCAGTTATCAAGCTCCTCTTTTATGGAACCAGCTTCCACTTTCAGTCCGGGAGGCAGACACAGTCACCTCATTCAAGAATAAACTTAAGACTTTCCTCTTTAATAGTGCTTATAGTTAGGGCTGAATCAGGTTTGCCCTGGTCCAGCCCCTTGATATGCTGCTATAGGCTTATAGGCTGCTGGGGGATGTTTTAGGATACACTGAGCACCCATCTCCTCTTCTCTCTCTCCTTATGGATGAATTTACACCTCTCCATTGCACCTTATTAACTCTGCTTCCTCCCCGGAGTCGTTGTGACTTCACGTCTCATAGGGTCCATTGGACCTGGAGGTGTCTGATGCTGGTGAGCCGGCCTCCGGCGTTGGCCCTGCTGATGCCCCGCACCCCTCTTCTCTACCTCCTTCTGTTTCATGGATTGGAGTTCCATTCATACATTGTCATATTCATGTAATGTGTTTATGTAACTCTGTAACACTGTTCATCTGTACACATGACATATATTGCTTCTGTCCATCCGGGGAGAGGGATCCTCCTCTGTTGCTCTCCTGAAGGTTTCTTCCCTTTTTTCCCTGTCAAAGGTTATTTTTGGGGAGTTTTTCCTGATCCGATGTGAGGTCCTGGGACAGGGATGTCTTGTACAGATTGTAAAGCCCTCTTTACAATCTGTACATTTTGTAATTTGTGATATTGGGCTATACAAAATAAACTGAATTGAAATTAAATATACCTCAGCACCAAAACATGTCAAATGACAGCTGATGAGGGCGTGGATGCGTTGACCCATCTTTGGTCTTTGGCTGACACCGTGGTAACAAAGATGGCACCCATTCTTCAGTTTGTCAAAGGGGAGACATCTAATCTTACTTTGCAGTCTTAGAAGCACAGATTTGGAAGCTGAGTGTTGACCTTTCATTTAAAGTACGTACTTTAATGATGAGGTTATTCATCAGAATGAACTAGTGTGATGCAAGCTAACTCACAAGATAAATTAGATTAGCTAATGTTAGCATCAGACTAGCTTCACCCGGCTCTGTTCGCTCCATGGAGCATTACATTTCTGGAATTCTTCCCACTCCAATCTTGTTTTTCTGCAAGAAATTGGTCTGATATAAGGATGTATAAGGATCATTAGCATTGTCAGAGGAAATATTAGTTTTCAGGATTATTAACCAGAATATTTCTGATACGTGTAAAGCTAATTAATAAAGTAGCAATAAATAATTGATTATTTTGTGAAAAGCAGCTTTCTCTTCACTTCGCTGGATGGTGATTTGTTTCAAATGACTTTAAAAACCACTTGCATGGTTCTATGCAAATGTGACAAAAGTGAAACTAAATCAGACAGAGATTTAGAAAAAAAACTTTATTTTCAACAACTGGCTAGAAACTTCAAATCTGAATTCAGTTCCATATGTACACAAAATTCAGTTACAGTAGTAACAGCCATTGTAATTGTTCTGTCTCATGAACCCATGTCAAATGGCCAGCAGCTGTAGTTGAGAACAGAGCGTTTACGTTCATGACACTGAAACGGTTCCCCTTACTTTAGCTGTTGTTCTATTTCCTGATCCAAAAGGTCTCTGAATCACAATCACGTTCCTTGGTCACCGCACTTTCTTTTGACTTTCAACCCCAATATGGGTTATTAAGCTATTCAGAGACCCCTTCCCCCCCACCTTAAACTGTGCTTTTCAGTTCTTCTTGGCCTTTGGGGAGTCATACTTCCTCTTGCTGGAGTACCAGAGGAGCAGAGGGATGCCAATGGAGGGCAGTGTCATCACACCGAACGCAGCCCAATCCAGCTAGAAAAGGGAGGAAAGTGGATGAGGGGACAAATCATTTCTGTCATTACCCTGCTCAGTGTGCAATCTGAAACTGCAGAGGAGGAAAATCCCAGTCTAATGGTCAGTTTTGGAGAAGTGTTGATTCAACTGTCAAGTCATTTTTAAAGCCATCATTTGTGGCACTGTTAAATAATGTTGCATCATACTGACGACTGTTTTTAATATGTCCAACCTATTCATATCCACTAGTAGATCCACTCTCAGGAAAACACAGTACAATCAGACTAAATGCAGACTGCATTAGTGTTACCTAGCTGTACCTAATAAACTGGCAACTGAGGGTGTATCTATACACGCAGCACCTGAGAGAATAAAGTGCTCCACTCAAATGGAAAAATAGTCCACTACTGAAATGATTCACATCAAAGAACTGGTGTACAGTGTGTTTATGGAATTGACTAGGCATCTAGAAAATAGCATTAGCTCACTTTTATGCCAACATAAAATATTAGTATATAGTGTGTTATGTCAACTAATGAATCACCCGTCCCCTCAGTTAAGAGCCTGAATCACTTACATAGTGTGGGGAGAAGCGGCGGTCAAACTCCCGCTGAGCCAGGATGCCTCCTTGGCCGGGGGCGCTGGTGTAGCCCACCTGTAGGACGGACAGATAGGTGAGCTTCTTCCACTACACACACACACACTTAACTGAAGATTATCAACTGCTTTTACCACGACTTGTCCTCCTTCCTGGGCCAGGTAGCTGACAGAGGCAGAGGTGAAGTTAAAGTACCCAGCCTTCAGGGGGCGCAGCACCACGGTGTGAGAGACGTTGCTCGCTCTGAGAGTTCACGAGTTAAAACAGATAACTTGAAAAAGATAGCAAATTGTAAAATGGACTCGTATCGCACTTTTCTATTCTTCCGACCACTCGAAGCGCTTTAACACTTAACTCATAAACCGATACCATGCAATTTGTACAGGATAAGTCATTAAAGCATTTCCCAGAAAAATAGAGACGTCTCCCAAGAAGTCAACCTGACCTGGACAAGAAAGCGAGAATGTGGTAATGAGAAGTAAGAGCTACGCAAGTAGACAACCGTCCAGATGTGTCCGTGTCGACTTGCCAAAATCTGATTGGTGGAAAGTGCCGTGAAAGGAGGTGTATAATTCAGACTTGGGGATTCTGCTTTGGACTTCCTCTTCATTGTGCAACGACACTAATCCTTCATACAATTTGGGGTTAAGTGTCCTGCCCAAGGACACATTGACAGACTAGGCAATCCTCTGAGTGAACTGTGGTACCTGCTCTACCACTGAGCCAGTCGCCAAGGATGAGGAGTCCATTCATGAATATAAACCAAAATATATATTTCTTTAAACATAGTAACCTCTTTAGAATTTTTATCAGAGAGACATCTGAACCCTACAGAAATGATGGTGGTAATATATCAATACCATGAAGCCTCATTTTAATAAGAATTTGAACATGTCAGGGCGGAACACCAGTGACCTGCTGAATCAACATGGCAGAATAACGAGCTTTCAATGAAAAATGGACTGGAGAGGAAGTGATTTGTCTAATGTTAGTTGCTCTTTAGCAGGTGTTTTAAGACTTCTGGGAAATGTGCCTGTCTGAGATGCTAGAATAAATTAAGAGCTTTTGGTTAATACAGACTTCAGACAAACTACAGCAGACAGTGTTTTTCTGCAAAAGCTGTGAACAAACTCCTCATTTCTAATAGCACATGATGCCAAGTTGATATTCAACCTTTGTCTGAAGAGAACATACATGTTTAGTATGAACTGTGGCAGCTCAGGTAAGAGGTTTATGTGAAAATGCATTTTCAAACATCGTCCTAAAGCAGGATTCTTTGTGAATTTATGGCCCAGCACGAATGGAATCTCCTGCCCTTCACTAGACTGAATCTGTGTCAGTGTGGAGCCTTCAGTTACAAGTTTGTTAAACGGACATTATCCTACAGCACCAACATTACAGGACATTTAGGTTCAAGGATACGGCGCAATCCGGTCCCATTTGACATTCAACATCCCTGAAACGATTCCAAAGTCTTCTGGGGGAAAAGAATCATCCGACAGCTCCACCTCCAGAGCAGCACTGTAGAGACATATACAAAGAGGATACTCAGTTCAGTACAATACAATCATAAAATGTATCCGTAGATCCAAAGTTCACCCTAAATTAAATTCCTAACTCGACAAGTATAATCTTTCCATTTATGGCCAATATTGGTTTATTGTAAAAGATCACTCACAGGTCCCTTGGTACCAGGCCGCACAGAAAGCTTTGATTGATTATCATTGAAAAATGACCGGATACATCAGCCTGTGGGTCTAAGCCTCTTGACGCATGTCGAGAGGTCACGTGATACGTTACCACAAAAATGAAACCCACCATCTAGTGACTGACGGTGGCCTCAAAAGTACGTTCCAGACAACAACTCTGCCGGTGTTCTGGATTAACGCCAAGGCAGAATATCCTGAGATCGCCAAAAAAGCACTAAAAACCTGCTTCCATTTCTAACATCCTGTCTTTGAAGCAGGTTTTCTGCAGTGACAGCGACCAGAACTCAGCGACTGAGTAGACTGAACATAAAGAACACACTTTGGGTGTCATTGTCTCCCACCACCCCGAGATGGGACTGGCTCGTTGAGGAGAAACAAGCTCAGTGCTAACTCGGCGTAATGGTTAGTTGTAATTGTAGGCACTTGTATTTGTTTTTATGCCGGTCATATCATTTTATTACGTCATATATATCGCCCACACCGAGAAGGCTGGTCCGTGAAAATATTGTCTAATACGAAACCGGTCCGTGGCGCAAAAAAGCCAAGAACATGATCAGGAGACTGGGGGGTGAAAGAGGAAAGCAAAGGCGTCTTTTCCTTGTGTTCTAGTGCCTCCCACCAGGGATACATGGAGAGACGCAAGGAAACCATGGGAGGAGAGAGGAAACAAGGAAATTGGGTTTCCTTTCCTCTGAAGCGTCACATGAAGCGACATCTGTCGCTGATCACAGCTGATCAGCTGTCAGTCGGCTTTACCAGCTGGAGACTTTTGACGGTGTTTGTAAAAATCCACTTAGAATAGTGATAAAAATGATCGTTTCATGTTTTCAGTTAATTTAATGCTGTTAAACTACTCTCTGCCCCACTGTAATTTTCTCTATAGCGCCAGATTACAACAGAAGTAATTTTCCTAAAGAACAGGTCTTTGTTCTTTTATTAAACAAACTAAACGGCTGTATGTTATTGATCGTATAAAAAAAAAAGTTATTGAGGGAAATAACAGATCAAGAATAGACAATTCCTTATAAATTAAGAGTTGTTTGTGGTCCTTTTGTTGTTAATACCTACAATGAACATATATTTTGACCAGATGGTGAATCAGAAAACAAATCTAATATATAACTTGAGTTTAATCTGTGTACTAAAACCATTACGTAAATCACACCATACTGTTTGGAGTTTTTGGTTTCCAGGTAATAATGTTGAATTTCTATGAAACAAATCATAAAAACACATCCAATCAAGTTGAACTCTTTGTAGATCCCATCAGAGGAAGTTGACAGCTCACGGGCCGTTCTGAATTACAACTTTCTAGGAAAGAGTTCAGTGCTGACCTGGAGCCCACATTGTAGACGTTGTACTGCAGGGTGAGATCACGGCCCTCCACAGCATAGCGGTTCAGCAGGGATTTAGAGGCCAGCAGACGAGCTCCCTCTTCTCCTGAACCCAAGACAATCAGAGCAAGGACCAAAAGCACGTGCAGCATCTTCATCATCTGATAAGAAAACGGGCAGAGAGGAAGCAATTCAAATCAGAGATGATATCGGAGACGTCCAAAGTATGAGGACACCTCGGTCACTGCAGCCAGGCTCCAGAGTTCTCATGTCTGTGATGGTCGGGAGTCCACATACATGTTGGTATGTAGAGACAATGAGTAACCGAGCCAGCAGCTAAACAAACTAACATGCGTTTATGGAATACAACACGACAAATGGCTTTTCTTTAAACATGGTCCTGGCTAACAGTTAGCTAAAAACCGACCATTTCATCAAAGCTATTGTTACAAACATAAAGGCGGCACTACAGTTCAAAAAGCTGAGAGCATTCGTGAATAGCTTGTGAAAAGAGAAATTGAAGCTCGCTTTAAAGTCAAAGTGCTGAACGTTATAGCTCACTGTTCCAAACGCTTACGTGGACAAGAGGAGACCTGACGTTATCTGACGTTAACGTCAGCTTCTTGTGACCGAGTTAGGGTTACACTACAGAACAGCGCACCTTCTCTACTTTTACATTACACAACTTGAGCTACGAATGTTAATGGATGTGATTCTAAAATGTCAGTTAGTACAGTTAAAAGAAAGAAGAGGAACAGACCATTATCGTGTTTCTCTTCGAGTCGCGGTTGTAGAAGGAGGAGCTCTATGCGCGCATGCTCAGAAGCTTGAAGCTGCTGTTTGCATGACGTGTACCGAGAGGAAGCTAAGGAGGCCGGCGTACAGAACAGCGCCCCTGGTGCCTGGGAGCAGTATTGTTTCCTCTGACTGAAGTGGGACTCATTCAATGTAGACTGGACTTGTACTGTATTGTTGTTAACATAGATTGTCACATTGAATCTGTATTCTTGCACTCGTTAGGTGTGTCGGTTGTAACAGAGGGCAAGAGTGTGTTACTCAGGTGATTACTTGTTTGAATACAGCTGTGCAAAATCACTTTGTTTTGGCCAGACAATGGCTACCACTCAGCAAGGCTGTCTCGAGCCAACATGTGTTTAAAGGTGTAGGCCTAAATATGTAGTTGATATGTTGGTATGATAACCAGCCTTGCAGCCACCCAAGACATTACATGTGACTTTCAATGTTGCTGCATATCCTCGTTTAACTAGAAAAAGAAGAAGAAACTTCCCAGTGGGTGCAGGTGTTTTGACAGTATGTGGACAGTGTGTGTGTTTCACATAGAGCAATGCAATGCAAACATAATAGATCAATCATTTTCAATTCAATTCAGTTTATTTTGTATAGCTCAATATCACAAATTACAAATTATCCTCAGAGGGCTTTACAATCTGTACACATACGACATCCCTGACCTTTGACCTCACATCGGATCAGGAAAAACTCCCCAAAAATAACCTTTGACAGGGAAAAAAGGGAAGAAACCTTCAGGAGAGCAACAGAGGAGGATCCCTCTCCCCGGATGGACAGATGAATAGATGTCATGTGTACAGAATGAACAGCATTTACAAAGTTACATAAACACATTACATGAATATGACAATGTATTATCAATACATGCACAATATTAGACACTTAATGCAACAGAAAAAGGTAAGACTTCACAGTCACACGTTTAGATCTGGAAGAAGGAATCCACTCAAAGCAAACCCATAAAACCCACATCCTGCAGATGCTGCTGCTGGGCACCTACACAAAACCTGAATCTGTACCTTTTAATTCTTTAGAGTGAAGGGGTAAATCTCCTGAAATGGAAACGTGTCTGTCTGTGCAGTGGTGGTTAAAGTATGGTAACGTTTGTTTGGGCACACAAGCCATTATTTAAGAAGCAAATATAAATATTAAGGATGAAATAGGCGTAGGAATATATTCAATGAATGTTCATACAGGACAAGGATGACCCGGTCAGCTGTTAGTTTCTAAAGCAGTAGTTTTTTCGAAACAGATTCTTCACATGTGGAATCTGCAGGCAAAAGGACAAGATGTTGGTATCAGAGGATACCATCTAGATGGACTCTGTGACATTGTGTTGTTATGGATTTGATGACAAAGACATAGTGGTTCAAAAAGCTAACTTTGTTTCAAGGCTACCCTCATTTAATAAGAAGAATGATCTACCACAGGGAGGACACCTCTCATTAAATGTTAGTTGGCTAACATCAATCGAGAAGCCTAACAATGTTTCCTCAAGTAACAAAACTGACTGAATTGGCTTTTAAACCAAATAAGTGTTTAGTTCCTTCTTTTTTCATTCACATTTTCTATTGAAATGGATGCGGTCGAAGATAATCTTGGCACTATGCATTTCTATAGGAAATCTGTGGACGGCAGATCCGAGACAGAAGTTTTTAACGTGAGCGGAGTGGGGATTTGTGCTTGGCTCAGCCGTTACTAGAATCTCCTAAACTACAACTCGCAAGAAATCCTAGACACTGGTCTGCGACGAGTGAGAACAACCTGTGTCCTTTTCAATTCTAATTTAAACTGCATTACATTGGTCATATTACATATGTGCACATACATACATACATTTGGTCTCTGCATTTGACCCATCCTTAGTTATTAAGGAGCAGTGGGCTGCTGTGAAGCGCCCTGGGAACAACTGGGGGTTCAGTGTCTTGCTCAAGGACACTTTGTCATGCAAACTATGGGGAGAGCGGGATCAAACCGTGTGGTTACGGGACGACCACAGCCGTCCATGTATCTTCATAGACATGAAAGGTTGAAAACAAAACAGTATTGTCAAAGCATCAAACACATCAGTGGTCACGGAGCCTGTACTGGTGAGGAGAGCTGTTTGGAGAGCAGTGTTGTTGTGGGACAGGTACAGTAAACATTTCATAATTCATGCGGAAGAAGCAGGTGTTAATGGAGCGGTGTTATCAATAAAATAAAATCTTAAGGAGCTCAAAATCCCATATTACCCAACAAGAGAGCGCATAGTACCATATTACCCCACTAGAAAGCTCATAGTACCATATTACCCCACTAGAAAGCTCATAGTACCATATTACTCCACTAGAGAGCGCATAGTACCATATTACTCCACTAGAGAGCGCATAGAACCAGTGAGGTAACATGCTACTGCATGTTTCCTCACTAGAAAGCTCATAGTACCATATTACCCCACTAGAGAGCTCATAGTACCATATTACCCCACTAGAGAGCTCATAGTACCATATTACCCCACTAGAGAGCTCATAGTACCAAATTACCCCACTAGAGAGCTCATAGTACCATATTACCCCACTAGAGAGCTCATAGTACCATATTACTCCACTAGAGAGCGCATAGTACCATATTACTCCACTAGAGAGCTCATAGTACCATATTACTCCACTAGAGAGCTCATAGTACCATATTACCCCACTAGAGAACTCATAGTACCATATTACCCCACTAGAGAGCTCATAGTACCATATTACCCCACTAGAGAACTCATAGTACCATATTACCCCACTAGAGAGCTCATAGTACCTTATTACCCCACTAGAGAGCGCATAGTACCATATTACCCCACTAGAGAGCGCATAGTACCATATTACCCCACTAGAGAGCTCATAGTACCATATTACCCCCCCGGCCTCCTGCCTTGGCCCTGCTGATGCGCCATGGCCATGGACCCTGCTGATGCGCCCACCCCCCGTCTCCTCTCTTCCTCCTTCTGTTTCATGGATCGTGGAGGTCTGGATCGTGGTCCATGCCCACTACTCATTATTCATACATTTCTGTCATATTTATTGAATGTGTTATTTATAAATGTGTAAGAGAAAAGATTTCAATGTGGGTGATGTATTTTTTTCCCTCTTTTCTGAGAAGGTAACATTTTATTTTGTGAAACGGATGAGATTATGTTTGGGAACAGGCTGTGTCTTGTTTACTTTCAAAATAACAGTTGAAGATGAGAACATTTGAATCAAGAGTATTTACATTGTAGACTCTTTTGGAGAGTCTACATCCTATAGAATGCGACTGATCATGAAGTCGCTGATCCCAGTGCAGGCAGCCGTTTGGGTGGGTGGGCCTTGTTCAGACAGCAGAGGATATATAAAGGGCAGCTGCTGCAGCAGGTTAGTCGTTCTCAGATCAGTCAGGTGCAGTCATGTCTCATCCTGCCAGCGGACTTCAGCTTCTTGCGCTCCTGCTGCTGCTGTGCAGGAGCCGCTCAGCGGTGCAGAACGACGCCACAGAGTCAGACAACGTTCAGCTGCTCCACGATACTCGAGACGAGCCGGTCACTGAAGACACCAACCAGTCAAGGAACGGAGGGAGGAGACGGCTGGCCGACCCTGTGCGTAATGGTGAGTCTAAAGCTCGACACGTGAGACAATAGATGTTATATGATACAATAGATGATCATTCTCTTGTATTTGTGAAAGGGAAATGTGATTCCTAACGTGCACATGTTGCAAAAATATGATTAGTAAGCGTTCAGCATTCTGTAAGTGTAACGTGGCCAACAGAATGTGGGATTGGGAACATTCGGCCTGACTTCCCAGGCTGCATAGTGGGACTTTGTGATGAAGACATAAAGAAAAGAAGGAAATATGAGAGCATAGACCAACAAAAGAAAAAGAAAGAAAAGACATTTTAAATAATGGTGTGCATAAATGTATGTTCCATTGTAAGTCAACTATAAAGCAGCTTCTATCTAGATACATTCATTTTGTAAACTGTACTGACTTCAGGGTTGTGGGCTTTGAGAAACAGGATGTATTGCCAATAACATTGTGATAGAATAGTTAAACAGCCCTGTAGTAGCTGCATTGTTCATAATCAAAGTTCACTCTCAGAAAATGTACACTCAAAGTAAATAATACTTATAATATAATAATAACAAAATATATTGAATATTTTAACCTTTTAAAAAATCAAATCAAACGGGATGCAGCCGAGGCTGAAATAGCCTGAACTTTAGTGCTTCCTACGAGTCACCTCCCCACAAACGCTGGATCCTACACCATAATGAATAGCATCTATCATTGGACCCGAAGCTGAGACACGAGCTGAGTAGTTCTCCTTGTAAATTGTTCTCTATGACTATTACAATTTGGACCAGAGTCCAACTGACCTCTGTTTTCAGGAAGTAGATCTGAACAGTAACAGTGTACACAAATAGAGGAGCCGAAGTATATCTAACTAAGATCTAATTTCTCAGGCCCAGACCAGAGCCAGGTGGGCTGCAGGGAGCTGAGGTCCACCAAGTACATCTCTGATGGCCAGTGCACCAGTGTCAACCCCATCAAGGAGCTTGTGTGTGCTGGGGAGTGTCTGCCAGCTCACCTGCTGCCCAACTGGATCGGGGGTGGGGGTTACACCGGGAGGTACTGGAGCCGCCGAGACGCCCAGGAGTGGCGTTGCGTCATTGACCGGACCAGGACTCAGCGGATCCGGCTGCAGTGCCAGGATGGCAGCGCCAGGACCTACAAGATAACTGTGGTGACCTCCTGCAAGTGCAAGCGCTACACCAGACAGCAGAATGACTCCAGACACAAGGACACACCTGTCCACAGTGGAACACAGAAGAAAATGCAGAAGAAGGCTGGACTGCCTGAGGAGAGAGCCGAGAGACAGTCTGACAACTAACATCATGCAGTTTATGGATGAAATAGAATATCTTCTTCTGTAAATATATTTCCGTGCAGGGCTACCCAGAGCTTTACGAGCTGTTAGCTGTTTCTCCTACATTCCTTCTATGAGCACTGCTGCTAAAAGTCTAAATCATTTTAGTATCCTCTGCTCTCATGGTGTGTCACCGAGTGGCCGCGCGCACACACACACGCACACACCCACACACACACACACACACACACACACACACACGGTGGAGACAGAGGCAGACACACAGTGTCCTATAGGGGAAACTGCTTTCCACCGAAAATCTGTTGATACACACTTAAATGCAATGCCTGAAAGAAGATCAGAACAACGTCAATGATACAGTTATATGGCTATGGTCGCTTAGCAACAGCAGCTGCAAACTTGGCACTAGAGTAGATGTAACTTCAACACTCTATAAAAACCCTGTTTCATAGGCACCCCAGGCCTGATGCAGCTATACAACCTATTACAGCAAGCACTATGCTCATTTTCTCAGGTTTTTCATACCAACGTAATACAAAACACAACCCTAAACTCAAATAAATTGACCTCTTCAAAACACATTTTCTTGGAAATGATCTTGCAAATTGTGAAGTTTAAAACCCCAACTGGAGTATTCCACTTTGCTGCTTTGTTCGTGCTGCTCAAACTAATGGCTCTTGCACATTTGGCCTGAAAGTGACGCCAGGACACACTCTTAGTGTGGTGTACCAGCATGGCCGACAGGGGGCGACCCACCACCACACAAAGTACCGCCCAAATCCACTATGTAACGGGGATGGATGGTGGCAGTAAAGATAATAATGTAGTAATATATAACAGTTTGTGGTGGGGTTTAATGTACAACTTGTGGCAGGTAGTTTTGCTGTAGAGCATCTTCAAAAAATTATAGAAAAAAAGAATATATTATGTAATCAACGGCTCAACAGACTTTGAATACAAGACCTGTAAAACATAACATTTTATGAAATATAATCATAACATGTTCAAATGTGAAGTTAGATGTATACAATAGAATGATGCCTAGATAGTCTAATGCAATGTACAATATGTGGCTAAAGTTTTATGGGTTTTTTTAAGAGTGAATAGTATGTAATTTATTTTTGTAAAAGAATAGTTGAATTTCTTTTTTTAAATGTTTAGTTATTTTCTGAAAACAATGATAATAATAAATGAAAATTGTTAACACGGTTGTGTTTGTGACATAATGCTGCAGGCCTGCCAGACAGCAAACAGGTACTCCCTAACAACAGAGGCATTAGTCAGTGACAAGGCTCTCTTTCAACAGACGCCGTGTTTTATTGTGAAGGGGATACCTTCCCCTCCAGGCTAGTGGGGCTCGTTCCAGCTGCTGCAACATGTTAAGACGCTTTATTGTGTCATGTAGCCGTTCAGTTGTTTCACTCTGAAAGCTGTGAATAGAATTATCTTCACTGGATGACAACAGGATGTTTAACTTGTCTTACCTGCAGATGACACATAACTGATATCTTCTCCCAATAATATCCTGTAGGAAAGAACAAGGTAAAGTAGGATTGTTGATTAGCAGGTGGGGGGACACTCAACATCCACTGCAGGATGACAAACTAATCATTACAGGAAACCAGCGCCAAATAAATAAATAATGTCACCTGTGTTTCACACACACTCACAGCCTTCTCCCTCCCATCAGGAACAACTCTCCTTGGATCTTGGTCTATAAAAAACCCACAACATGATAGTGAAGTTATATTATAGTTTAAACAGTGGGTTCAACAGCTTGTTTAAATAGAGTGTACAGACTCACATAAAAACTCACTTATGAAGTTGTTATAGCTAATGTAGCAAACAGTTACCTATTTTTCACATTTACCCACATCAGCAGACAAAGGGCAGCATGAGCATTTATTTGAAGTGGTGTTTAAGTCCACCTGATGAATGGAAGTTAAAGTCTGGCTGTGTTTTCACCAACTCCTGAGGGAAAAAGCTGCTATATGCTGGCCTCTAAATGTGCCCGTCTGCACTTTGATCCATGCCTATACTACTCATTATTCATAATTTCTGTCAAATTGATTGAATGTATTGAACGCTGTAACGCTGTTCATCTGTACACATGACATCTATTGCTTCTGTCCATCCGGGGAGAGGGATCCTCCTCTGTTGCTCTCCTGAAGGTTTCTTCCCTTTTTTCCCTGTCAAAGGTTATTTTTGGGGAGTTTTTCCTGATCCGATGTGAGGTCAAAGGTCAGGGATGTCATATGTGTAGCCCTCTGAGGATCATTTGTAATTTGTGATTCTGGGCTATACAAAATAAACTGAATTGAATTGAATTGTAAAGGCTGAGCTGACAAGGTTGTGAATACATGACTCAAAATAACATATACCTTACTTGATAGGCTAATCATAGTCTGAGTAAATCCTTGTATTTTCTATATATATAGTCATACAAAACTTATCTCACATTGCTGATTCACTATAGTGTTGTTAGTGTCTCTCACCCAGGAAACTGATTTGTGATTAAATGTTTAGTTTAATCCTATACATTCATTTATTATGCATATAGGTAAACATGTATATTTAAATAGCTATGTCTGTGGCATTCTAACAATGTACTATATGTCTATGTTGAGTAATTGTTTAATAATTCCTGTCTTTAATTGATCAGGTTTTTATTCAGTGATTTATATCAAACTATTAGTTACCGTTTTTAAGCTGAGATAGCCAAGGGCGTAGGTTTGCATATGGTCCATAGGGACTTGTCACGACCAAAGTTTTGGGAAAGACACAATTATCCCCACCAATATTTTGGTTAATTTGAATTGCCTGTTAAAATAATTGTGCACAATATATTTGCAAACTCATTCGTATATTATCTATAACATAGATAATAATCTGAATAGTTAATAGATTCTATACTATATATTATGTTCGTCGAGTGAAAAATACATTTCCACGTTTTCCAATGCGCCCTCGAGCCTGAGAGACAAGATGCTGAAGTGGCAGAAACACTCCATAAATCATAACTTACAGAAAGAGAGCTAGCAGTAGTCAAGGTAAGCTACTAAAAACACCAGGAAATAATAATGCCTCATATTAGTATTTCGTTTGGTCTCAGCATTGATATGTTGACCTTGTTGTGCTTTGTAGGTATGAAAATGCCACCAAAAAAGAAAAGAGATATCCGAAGTTTGTTTACCACCCAGAGGGTAAGTAGCTATCAAGGAGCCCAGGTCGTTGTTAGTTAACGTTAGCTAGTAACGTTAGTAGGCTAACTACCCACACAGTGCAAACCTGCATCCCTTTGAAATGCATTCAGGAAACTCCGAAATCAGGATGAGGAAACAGCAGCTGGACCACCAGGGCTTCAGGTGAGGTCTTACATTGATTCTGTGTTGAGGTGTATTATCATGGCTGACAGGGTAAACATTGTCTACCTGTTTTAAGTGAATTATTATTATGTTAAAACATGCATGTGCACACTAGGCTAAGTTATTTTTGCTCTTTAGGGAACAGTCAGTTTGAGTGACAGTGACCGTCATGAAGTGAGTGTAGCAGTGTCCTGGACCTGGGGAGTGAACCATACAGCCTGACCTTAAATACATCAGAGTCCAGCAACTTCAGCTCAAGTGTTACAGTTTCAGGCAAAGTGGTATAGTCAATATCTGTGGCTGCATTATAGCCCTACATTGAAAAAGGTACTTTGTTTTGAGTGTGTCAAAGCATAACCATCAAAAAGACCATTCAAAAAAAGAATGGCCCAGCCTTCGGCTTTAAGGGTTTTAGTAATTGGAAAAATGTCATTGAAAGCTTTAATCGCCATCCAGCGAGTAAAGCACACCATCAAGCTGTAACAACACATGCATTGGAGAAAACACCAGAAGGCTGGCAGTGTCCCTACCAATGCTGAGACCAAACCTAAGCCCTTGGAGATAGCCCACATGTCAAATATGGAAGAGTTAAATAGACTATGTAAGTAACTAGTATCAATTCTGTTAAATAAGGTTACATTAAATAATCAAGACAGTCGATAGGGTGGGAGTGGTTTGGCTTTTTTGCCATCAAATTGCATCTCCCCTTTTCTCAAAAAGATAAAGCAAGAATACATCAGACATCTTTTTCCACACTGCACTTCGACTTTGGACTCTGATGCTGAAAGGTTTTTATCATTAAACATGGTTAACATTGTTAACATATTTCCACATATTTCCACATTAGTCCAATGTGGTTAACATTGTTACACATATTTCATTAGTCACCATGTTTCTTAAAAATAAACTACGTGTTACCATGTTAACTACACACAGACCTTCACGTTAAGATACGCCCCAGGTAAGGCTGAGATCACGTTGGTGCGATCGTGGTTTCCAGAAAAAGCAGACACAGTGCTGTTAAGAATGGAGATCAAGGTTTGAAACCCACAAATCAGGTAGCTTTGTAGAGGCCTTAACGGCAAGATTAAATTAATGGAGATTAAAATAAAGAATTTGATTATGATTGACTTTAATAGACCCATGACAGGGCCATTGTATGAGAAATGTAGTTCTGTATAATATGCAATGTAATGGAGCTCACTCCGTCAGATGTTTGTCCGATGGTCAGAAGTAGTAGTTCAGATCCATCACTTAGTTACTGGGAAAATGTGGGTAAGAATAACGGTTGAATGGCATTCTGCCTCTGTCGAGGCACTCTTAATCAAGTTACTGAACTGTGTGAGCAGATGCCATATGTGGCTTACTCAGTCATAATGAGGTTGGCTGCCAATGTCTTTGCTTATTTCAGGGCCATACAACATTCTCTATCTGAACTGACTCCACATCCTGCCAAACCCTGGTGTCTTACATTCATAAAGAACTGCCCTTCTCTGAATAGAACAAACCCACACTTCCACCTGCAGAGTTCAAATACATCTGAAAAGAGGAGTACAGCCCAGTCAATGATTCTGCTGGATGTAACATCACAAGTGGGTTTCTGGAAGCCAGTAGTCACAATCTAGGTCAGAAAAGGCAGCAATTAATAGATTATGTTGTGCCACTGCTGGGTTACAGCCTCACTATATATTATAAAGCCCCTCTACCTTAAGTATTAATGTTCCTCTCTCCTATAGTTTGAACACTTTTTTGGTATTGTATTCAACAAAGAGAGGGTGGGAGCCACATCAAACGCAGCAGAATTTCATCTTCTGCAAACATACTAAGTAAAAAGACCAAAATAGAGTCAAACAAAAGTCCATTTTGTAGAATGTCCTGGGGCCTGAAGCTGTGAAAGGTGCCTGCTGCTGAATTTCTGTCTACATGTGGGTTCTTTAGTCAATAGACTCACACAATCAAAGAGAGTTTAATCTCTCTGCTGCAGACACACCTGTTTGTCATTCAGGCAGGGCGTTAGTGAAAGATGGCCTCATAGCCACAACACTCAGGAAACCCTCAGTAGACAAAGAGGCTATGGTTCACATCCACACAGGGATCACGAGTCTTCCCTCTCTATTATATCTAATTATAATCATGTCAAAGCAGCAGAAATAGGAAAGACAAAGGAGAAGGAAAGCAGATTAAATAGCATCATTGTTTGGTTTACTATTTTTGTAGGTATTATTTTTACTTTCATATCACACACTCTTATATTGTGCTATGCTAATGCTTTCTTTCCTCTGTGAAAATGGAATAGCATTACGTGTGACAGACTTGTGAATAAGAATGTTATCTTTAAACATTATTACCGAAGCATGTGTTGCCGATGACAGGACTACATGCATCAACATCGGAAAAGGAAACAGAGGAATTGGATTAATTGCTGCAGAGCTTGAGACGATCATTGCCCGCAACATCTTCCAAGCACCCAGCCATACAAGCCAAACCAAATGCCTCTGAAAGCAATTGGAACGAAGGGGAGAGAGTTGGGATAAGAGCTGAGCTAACACAGCTTGGACCTAATGTAATTCCAGTGCGCAGCCTACTGGCCAATGTCCGGTCGCAGGGAAATAAAACTTAAGTCTAACCGAGCAACAAGAAAAATCAGAGACTAGTGTGCACACATTTTCAGAAACCGGGCTTCATCATACATCCTAGAGGTCAAACTACTGGACAACTGTGGCTCAGTGGTGAGCAGGGTCGTCCTTTAATCAGAGGATTTGCGGTTCGGTGCCTGGCTCCGATAGCCTATGTCGATGTGTCCTTGAGCAAGACATGGTGTGTGAATGTTCTATGAATATTAGTTACTCCGCTTTGAGTGGTCAGGAGATTAGAAAAGCGCTATACAAGTACTGTCCATTTAACATTACTCTACTTGACAGGTGTTCATCGCAGACAGAACTCAGCTCTACAGTCACCATCGTCCTTGTACCTAAAAGTATACAGTCCTCCCCCCCCTCATATATATCCAGGTATTATCTCAGGGAATGTATTATATTATGATACAATTACATAGATTGTTGGACTTTGCTTAAAGCCGAGGACATGTGCATGAAAGAGCCCACAAGTCCTCCTGTACAAGAGGTACATATTGGTGATGTGATTATTTTCATTAAATAGGTGTGTAATAGGTTCGATGTAATAAAATGTAGGTGAATCTGCTAATGGTTGAGGTTTTTAGAGGTTTCAGTTATACCTTTCCAAATATAATCCCAGTCCAGCAGCATATTCTCTGTCATGTGTTCAAGGTCTTTGGCCCAGACTAGTTCAATATGTAAGGGTTTATAAGAAGATACAGAAAATAATCAGTACAGTTTTGATACCAATCCCTTGGTTTGGCCTTGTGTATTCAAAATAGAGTGCAAGTGATGTGATCCTAAAGGATCATTCCATGGTAGCCCATAATATGCTTTAAGTGATGATCTTAGTTGGAGGTATAGAAAAAAGGATGAGCCAGGTATGTCGTAGTAGTACGTATGTCATCAAAAGCCCTCAGACCATTCTCATTAAAGATATCTGCTAGTTTATGTATCTTTTTGCTTGCCCATGATGTTGAAGAAAACGGGATCCCACCGGTAATTAATACAGTTAAGAAAAATTGGGGTGTCGAGATGCCATTTGAGCTTTATTTGGTTTCTTTTTCAGTCATACCTGCGGGGTGCGGCAATATTTTCTTCAATTGGTTTCTATGATACCGATGCCTCTGGATTCTACCAGATTAATATTGGTCTCAAAACAAAGGACCAAAAATAATATTGAAAGTTTGGTATTAAAAGACCACCTTTAGTTGTATGCCTTTGTAGTGTGGAGATTTTAACTTGTGGCTGTTTCAATTGAATTTTCAATTCAGTTTATTTTGTATAGCCCAATATCACAAATTATCCTCAGAGGGCTTTACAATCTGTACACATACGACATCCCTGTCCCAGGACCTCACATCGGATCAGGAAAAACTCCCCAAAAATAACCTTTCACAGGGAAAAAAGGGAAGAAACCTTCAGGAGAGCAACAGAGGAGGATCCCTCTCCCCGGATGGACAGAAGCAATAGATGTCATGTGTACAGAATGAACAGCATTTACAAAGTTACATAAACACATTACATGAATATGACAATGTATGAATGGAACTCCAATCCATGAAACAGAAGGAGGTAGAGAGGAGGGGGGGCGGGGCATCAGCAGGGCCAACGCGGGAGGCCGGCTCACCAGGCATCAGACACCTCCAGGTCCAATGGACCCTATGAGACGTGAAGTCACAACGACTCCGGGGAGGAAGCAGAGTTAATAAGGTGCAATGGAGAGATGTAAATTCATCCATAAGGAGAGAGAGAAGAGGAGATAGGTGCTCAGTGTATCCTAAAACATCCCCCAGCAGCCTATAGCAGCATATCAAGGGGCTCGACCAGGGCAAACCTGATTCAGCCCTAACTATAAGCACTATTAAAGAGGAAAGTCTTAAGTCTATTCTTAAAGGAGGTGACTGTGTCTGCCTCCCGGACTGAAAGTGTGCCAGTTATCTATGTAGCCCACATTGTTTGCTGGGCACCACCTGGACAACCAGCGGTTGAATGACGACATGCGGCTATACATGTCATCATTGATCAGATTGGGGAGAGGGCCAGAGAAAACTACGGTGTCCGACATTGTCTTGGTATAAGTACACACTGATTCCACATTAATTTTAGTGACCTCCGACCGCCGCAGTCGGGAGTCATTACCGCCGGCGTGTATTATAATCTTACTGTAACTACGCTCATCTTTAGCCAGCAGTTTTAAACAAGATTCAATGTCGCCCGCTCTGGCCCCCGGGATGCATATGACTTTGGTCCCTGGCTTCCCTATCTTCACGTTTCTGACTATGGAGCTACCTATAACCAGAGTGGGTTTCTCAGCGGGTGTGTCGCTGAGTGGGGAAAACTGGTTTGAAACGTGAAGAGGTTGGTGGTGCTCAGTGGGCTTCTGTTTGGACTCCTTCAAACAGTTACCCAGCCATCCGGCTGCTCGGGGGCTGCCGGGGGACAGCTAACAGAGGCTAACGCTAGCGGCTCCGAACCGGCTATGGGGGGGGGGACGAGCTAACTAGTGTAACTGTCTGAGCTTCGATGGTGTGGAGCCGTGCATCTAACCCACTTAGAACTGCCTCCAACCAGCAAATGAACTACACTTGTTGCATGTACCGTTATCATTAAGAGAGGCAGAGGAATAGCTCTACATGAGACACTCTGAGCAAGAGGGAGCGGGAGGGGGAGAAGAAGACATCGCGAGCTGCTAAGCTGGCAACCAGAAGTGATGCAATACGCTTACCGGAAGAGAGAGTGCGATGCGTTCAGGAACCTCCAGAGATTAGTGAGGCTTGATGCAATAATATGTTCATCACTTTCCCAACCCCAAATGAATTTAGAAATTAAGGGTTGAATTTTATTCCAATAATTAGGTGGTGGAGATAAGGGTAACATGGATGCAAACAAATTAACTCTCGGTAGAACATCCATCTTTACAATTGTTTCTGGTATTATCTTGACTCAATAGAGTGAGTATGTTTGGGAAACATTACTTTGGAGAAATGTTAATGTCATGATGTTCATCATGAAAAAGTTGTCTCAAATTGTTGTGCTCATTTTCTGTTGCGACCCGTTAAACTAATCTGTTTTTACAGTGTTTTTTGTGTTGTCCTTGGATAGATTACATGTGTTTCCTCACTTCCCTTCTTCCTCCTGTGTTAGCTTTCTGTTATTATCTCGTATGTTGTCTTAAATCAGCTGTAAAATACACTAAAAACAATTATCCATCATCCAATTTGTTTCTCATCTCTTGGTTACCTTGTTAGGCTTCCTTATCCATGAAAATATTGGTTTTAATATTTTTGGTGTGGGCCTCTGGGCCTTTTCTTTGTCAGTATACCCCTCGATTTCAATTTTAAAAAATGGTAAAATGAACCTCAAGAAAATCATATAAATAAATAAAGGGTTGTTGTGTTACCTGACTATTACTGAGGGGTATTAGAACAGATCTCCTAAATAAAATTGTTTTATTTATTTTTTAATTTTAATATTATTAACTATAGTAACATATATTGGTGTTAGGGTAAATTTCGACCCATATATATTTAGTTCAAGAAAAAGGCTAAAAAGTATTTTTTTCAGTAATAGAACTTTAATACAAACACAAAATAAAAAGCAGAACAAGTCATAACACAAAATATAGATTTGCAAGGTCAAACAAACAACAACCAATCAAGCAAATCAAACCAATAGAAATCAATTACTAGTTCCAAAACTAATAAAAAACTAAATCAGAGTAAAAGTATCTGTGTGCAAGAACTTGAATGTGTGTGTTTAGATGCATGTGTGGAAAAAAGTGACACTTTTAGTGTGTTCTTTGCAGAGATATTTCTTGCAGTTGAAGCACAATACGTTTGTCTTTCTGTCCTTACTGCTTGGTCAGACCTTGCACCTCTTTCTTTTAGAATCAGGTGGCCTGAGTGGGGTTGTGGCTGTGCCTGTTCTGGTTGGTGTTGAGGGAGGGCTGGCTGAGGAGGATGCTCTTTGTGTTGCTGATGGTGTGGACGGAGTGCTAGGTGAGCTCTGCAGCTGTCTGACCAAGGCTGCAGCATCTGGGCCTCGGGGCACCCGTTCCCTTCGCTTAATGTGTGGATTGACAAGGGAATTTCCAAGCTCCTCAAGAAACATTCTCCGCTTGCTATTTTTGGTTGAGTTCCACCCTTGGTGGATGTGGGTCCACAACACAAATGCATTACATGCAGACACATCGAGGATGTTGTAAAACACAACCATTGGCCATCTCCTGGTCATTCGCCTTCAAGTGTAGGTGGCAGTCAGCTTGTCCAGGGTGTCCACTCCTCCTTTGTTTTTGTTATAGTCGAGGATGATTGGGGGCTTTTTGTCACTTCCTGATGACACAGCTGCATCTTTGTGAAGAGTAGACATAAGTATCACATTCCGGGTTTTTTGTGGACAATATGAGACAACAGTGGTGGTGTCTGTAAAAGCAAACTTTGAGGAAAGTGGAGCCCAGTCCTTCACCTGCAAGATTTCAACAGGCAGCTCAGATTTATTTTTCTTCACTGTGCCCACCATGGTAAGTTTCCTCCTGAGAAGTTCTTGTCCAAGGTCATAGCTGGTAAAGAAATTGTCACAAGTGATATTGTGACCCTGCAGTCCAGTAGTCATATCGAGGACCACACGTTTTCATTGGTTTTTCTCAGGGATGCCACTCGCAGCTTTGCCTGTGTAAATCTGTAGATTCCAGGCATATATGGTTTTTGCATCACAGGCTGCCCATATTTTTATGCCGTACTTCCCTGGTTTACTGGGTATGTATTGCCGGAAGGGGCATTTTCCTCAGAAAGGGACAATACGTTCATCCACTGTCACCTCTGGCCCTGGGTTGAACATCAGTGGAAGGAGCTGCACCCATCTGTCCCAGACATCCCTGATGGGGGCAAGCTTGTCGGATCTTGCTCTGGTGTCTCTGTTGTCAAATCTGAGGACTCTTGATATCATCTGAAAGGTCTGAAGTGACATTGACGCCCGGAAAATATTTCTGCCTGTCGATGCGTCCCAGAGACTTTCAGTGGCCTCATTGCAGGATCTGTACACTCCAGCAATAAGAATAACACCAATATAAGCATCCAGGTATTCCTCATCAATGTCTTTCCACAAGTCGCCATGAACTTTTTTTCCCTCAAGGTTTGTCATAGCTATGATGACTCTTTTTAGTGACAATGGCATAAATAGCTCAACACATGTCTTGATGTCACTGACTCGCGTCACAGCAAACCTTGTGATTCCAGGGGTCATTTTGATGACATTTGCAGCAGCAGCCCTGCCATGTACATCATGAGGTACTGAGCTCCAACAGATCTTACCATTTTTGGACTTGAATCTTTCAGCAGGAGCAGCTTCACCACCGGTGACCTCCTCATCAGGCTCATCAGATGTGTGATACTCCACATTGTCTTCCTCCTCAGAAACCTGCTCATCCGTATCGCTGTGCTGCTCTATGTCCTCTCCCTTATTTTCACCAAAAATATGATCCAGAACTTGTCTCACTGAAAATCTTCTTTTCATTTTTGCATGCTGCAAATTGGAAAAGTGCACTCTGCAAGTCACCAACTCCATACTGAATTGACCTCACATGTCTGGACATGTCTGGACATGCCCGTCTTTGTTTAGTTTTATATATATACTGGATAACAATGCAAAATGAGAATCCCCTAAAGCTCACATGATTGGGAGAGGAGCTGGCTGTCACTGTGTTGGCTGACAGTGCACTTATGATTTCAGTTTTGGCTCTAATTATTGCTTTATAATCTTATTTCTATAACCGACCCTAACAACACAAAGGTCATAATTTCAACCAGAGCATTTTATAATTTAGTGAAACAAAATGTTTTTGTTTTATTTTGTTGAAATAGAGGTTCCTGACAAGTCAAAAAGCCTTGATGCAAATAAACAAATTGATGTGGTTCTTTTATGCATTTAAAACCTAAAACGGGTCGGTGCCACCCTAACACAAGAGGAAGCAAACTATCATCTACTTAAAGTATGACATATGCCACAGGAATTTCATTACACCCAATGACCACTTAGTGTAACATAAGATCATATTATAATTTCATATTTATATAACTATTACTGCTTTCATTATTATTCTATTATACACATTGAAGTAATACTTGTTATATTATTATTTATGTTATTATTAGTTATTCTATATGCAATTACTACTCTCATTATATGACTAATTGATCTCATATGAATCAACTATGTTGTATTTTTGTTGATTATTCTGAATACGACTTCTGTCAAACTTCAAATAACATTTGAAAATGAAATTGAATAATGCATTACAACAATGATTATAATACATTATAAAAACAATTGCAAAAAGAAGTCAGTAAGTGTTATGATACTTGAATTAAGCCATCAAAAACTACTTTTTAATGATTTCATGGTTTGTTTCATAAAGCATATGTATGAGTGCTTAACTATAACTATAGAGTGTTATAAGCAAATTGCAATACATTACAAGTATGTTCATAATGCATTATAGATATGGATGTTATAAAAAGTGTTCTTAAAGTTCTTCACTGAGTCTCATCTAGCCAAAGCTGAGTGGATGAGCTCACCATCATGATGTATGTACATGTCCATTATCCAAATCACACAGCAGCCAGACAAAGCCTCTTCTCCACCTTCATCCTGCCGAAACTTTGCCCCTAAGACAAGGTGTCCTCTTACAAGCCTTTCCCAGGGCTCTCCGACAATGACTTTACTCCAACTCTCCTTGTCTCCTCTTTGATGACACTGAAAATAAATCCACTCCAAAGTGTCCAGCTCATGTCATTGTTACACAGAGGTAGGGAAGGTTTTTTCTCCCTTTGCTCTCAAAATGATCTCCAATTACCCCAAAAAGCTGGGTTCATCATCGAGGCGGAGGTATGGATTAGGAGCAGCTGAGAAAAAAGAAAGAACCTGGGGGACTTCAAAGACGTCATTTGATCTGACAGAGCGTTTGCTAATTTTTACATCTCAGAAAATCGGAAATTCAAGATCAAGCTTGTATGTTTGGTTACAGTCTAAAGTGAGTGTGACACACAAATAATTGAAGAGAGAATAATAGGGTCTGATTGATAATCAGCATGACAGTAGCCATGTTGCTGCTGGTGCCTCTGAACAGAGTGACAGCTCAGTGTGCTCCCGTGGGAGCAGAGCTGTGGAAAAGGGAGAACAATGCAGTCAAGAAGACTGAGCACTATAGAAATATAATGCATCGCCGAAGGATGTTCATGTGTAAGAATTAAAGGAAGTCCTGGAAACCCTTTTGGCATCTGGCGGCAAGCTGGCATACCGTTAATATCTATATTATCAGTTAAGTTTAGTCAATGCAATACATTTAAAATAGCAAAGGTTGAGTGAAACTTTCTTGAATTAATATTTGAAAACAAATCTCTATTGAGGGGCCATAACTTCATTCAAATCCCAGTAAGGATAAACTATGTACAAATTAAATGATTTAATATGATAATATTTGTCATCTTATGAATATAGCTTTCGGTAGACAAAGCTTTGTCTATCAACTAGCATCACTGTTGATACTGCTAATAAAGTACAGTAAACCTCAAACTAAAATTCAACATTAGAGAAGTAAAACGCTGCCATCTAGTGGGGTAATGTTAGAATATTGAAGATTAAGGATATACAGTAAGTTCACATCCAGCAGACACAGAGCAACGTTAGCATTCCTTCTAAGTCTTGTTTGTGTCCACCTTCAGAATGTAAGACTTATATGTAACACCCCCCCTCACCCAGTTTACTCGTTTTACAATCTTAACTAATTAGCTGCTTGCAATTCATCTGCCAGATAATTAACAAGTATCAAGTTTGTTTGCTCTGACATTGTCTTTTAAAGGCATTGCTATACGTGTTATTAAAATATGATCATATTAATGATCATACTAATGGACAGTAAATATTATTGTTATTATATTCATAGATTGAGCAAAACACTCTTGATACAATTACATTTGAAATATATGATCACAGAGGTTTTGTCTAACGCTGTAATGACAGGATGTGTTAAGAACATTGAAGCTTCAAGGGTTCACTCGCAGGACTTAAAACCTTTAGTAATTCATGACAGAACTGCAATACAAAATAGTTTTTTAACTTGTCTGTAATTTGAATTTGTGTATGCATGTCAATATTGCTGTAAAAATAACTTCCCCTGATAGAGGCACACTTTATTCAATACAAGGCAGATGATGGGTCCAGCATGCACTCACCACTACAGGAGCATTGGTATTTTCTTAGATTGTGCAATCTTACGAGACTAATAGATGTGGATACACTAACAGCACAACAACAAAAAACATAAATCTAATAAAAATATTGAATATGCATCACTTAATACATTTATTTTTTTCTTCGACCACACAAAGCAATACTATGACACAACTGTATTTTATAGTTTGGGTCAAGAAACAACATGAAATCAGCAAACCTGGCTTTGGGTAGTGACCCTCCGAATGAGACTGCAGATACAAGCAGCTGAAATGAGCATCCTTGGTAGGATGGCCGGGTTCAGCCTTAGAGATTGGCTGAAGAACTCAGACGTCCAGTGGGAACTGCTTCTTTGCCTCCAAAGGGGCCAGCTGTGGTGGTCCGGGCATCTGATCAGGAGACCATGATGGACCTTAATGGCTTGGTGCAACTGTCCCACCTGGCTTGACTGGTGTTTGTAGTACATCATTTGTATGAATTGTTGAAATGTATTTGTTAACATTGTAAAATCATTCATTCTCACCACTCTTTAGGCCAAGGCAATCTAATGGTCAAGAAAAGCCAGTTCCATAAGAATTTAACCCAAGTTTGTAACTTCCATGAGCTATAACTGACTGAAACCCTCTTATGGAAATGTATATCCATATGGGATGATTATGCACATCTCGAATTACATCCAGTTCCAATCCAGGACGTAGTGTAAGACGTAAAGTTCAGGGAGTAAAGGTCAAGGTGATGGATAGGTGTGTCGCCATAACATAACTGCAGTTAACATTTCTCCTTTTAATAATAGAAACCACAATATTTCTCCAACCAACCATGGTTCTTGACCACACCTCAACATTAGTTTATTTGCTATGCCCACAATTGTTCCCCAACCATAATCATATCATATTTGACATCAACCAATGTTTTTGAAAGTAAGCATTTGAAAAACCTGAAAATATATTATCATTGAGCATAACCTGGAGGTTTGTAGAACTGTCTATTATTAATGTTCTTCAGTCTAGCGACAGTAAAGATCTCACAGAAAGCGAGAGGAGAGAGAGCGTGAGAATGACATCACATGACAACGATGATGTAAAAAAGATTCCCGGCTCAACTCAACCGAGCAGTTCCCATTCCACTTCTAGTTTGATTAGATTTGGGCACAGCTCTCCAACACCCTCATTGGGACAACAATGTACAACGTTTCTCTTCTTATATCTCTGTTGATATGCAAACATATTAATCCCTTGTTTTGACCAATGACAAACCTTTACCAAGGTCTACATGCAAATGTATCCATATCAGTTTGGCATTTGTATATCACAACATAACACAATGAGACATTTAAAAAAAGTACAGAGTGACTGTCCCACTTTGAAAAGGCTTAGACTTCACGTCTCATAGGGTCCATTGGACCTGGAGGTGTCTGATGCTGGTGAGCCGGCCTCCCGCGTTGGCCCTGCTGATGCCCCGCCCCCTCCTCTCTACCTCCTTCTGTTTCATGGATTGGAGTTCCATTCATACATTGTCATATTCATGTAATGTGTTTATGTAACTTTGTAAATGCTGTTCATTCTGTACACATGACATCTATTGCTTCTGTCCATCCGGGGAGAGGGATCCTCCTCTGTTGCTCTCCTGAAGGTTTCTTCCCTTTTTTCCCTGTCAAAGGTTATTTTTGGGGAGTTTTTCCTGATTCGATGTGAGGTCAAAGGTCAGGGATGTCGTATGTGTACAGATTGTAAAGCCCTCTGAGGCAAATTTGTGATTTGTGATCTTGGGCTATACAAAATAAACTGAATTGAATTGAATTAATGCCTCTATTATTCACTAATCAAACAAATAAGGATGTTTGCTGGCATTGTTATGAAACTGCCTCTATTATGTTGCAGCTCCTTCTGTTTAACGTTTTCCTGGAGCAGCTTTTGTGTCGCTAAATATCTTAAACTTTAAGGCTTGTTGTGAAATATAGAGAAACAGGAAGTACTCTTCTGACATGGTTCCTGTTAAGCCACACATCTCCATTTGTAACCTCTGTGAACATTCACAAAAAGAGATGACTTAACCTCATTCAGGACCCTTTGCTGGTTATCCTGCCTCAGTCTTGGGTGCAAGAAGTTCCCTCAGCAGAGGTGGAGGAACGGGCCAGGAGCTCTGCAGGGCAGCCTCCTGCAGCAGCCACCTGCTCCTCTGCCAGCAGACACAGCTCCTGGAGGAAGTTGTCTGTCTCCATCACCATGTTGTTGTCATCATCTAACCAGAGGCATAAGCAGAATAATGATGTCGGTTGTGTATTTTTAAGAAGACACACACAGTCCTGGTTTAAGACTGTACTGTATTGTCCTGCTGCTGAACTGCATTACATGTTATTGTAATGAAATCAGATCAAATATGACCACAGGGTAAATCTGAAGTCGATAACAACTTTCATTCTGGCTCCAACAAAAGGTTGTTTAAAGGGAAGAAATATGCACAGGTAAAATATTTAATATTTTTATTTAATTTGATTTCCCTTCATAATTTTTTTTCACTCCATACTCACATATATTTCTGAACATGTAATCTTCACAACTAACTCAAATGACATCTCTTGAGAAAATTAATCCGTCTTTACACAGTTCTGTCTGGAGACGCCAATGGCTTTATAAAAGAATACATTAAAAATGCAGTAGTCCTCCAACTCTGGAAACACTTTGATGAGTCAAATCAGAGGGTTTCAAGAGCTGATTTGGGGCCTCGCAGCAAACAATGCTACAAGTGCAAACAATGGTAACAGTGCTGAAAGAGCTAATAGTGATGAGCTGGCTCTGGATGAGAGGAAGTGGGTAAGACACAGTCATCCACAAATAATAGGCCTCAAGAACAAGATGTACGGCACATAACTGTAATTCACATATAAAAGATGAGCACTGTACAAGCAGCGTTTCATTCACTTGTCTTGAGACAGATGGCTATTTCCATCTCCATACAGATCAGTGTGTGTCAACTCATTATACTCATCCAGGAAGATATAACTTTCTCCAAGGCAGACAGAGATATTACATTGTCATTGGGGTTGAAATGATCAGCCCAATGGGCCACCAGCATATTCAATCAGATTGTATTCAAATAGTCTGTCTGGGATTAGTTCTATTCACCTTTTTCTGTCACCTATTGTTTCAATGTACCCCACAATAAATTCTATAAAACCAGGCTCTAAAGGTCAATCTGGAGAAGAAATGACTGCTGCAGTGAAATGCTCATCATAAACATTTGTATTCTTCTGAACGTTAAGTAAAGATTATTTCTTTCAATTGATAGTCTGAATATTCTTAAGGAATATATTCTTCTACAGCACCTTTCAGTTCTTTCAACCTTGGAGTATCCATCTCCGGGTCGGCATCCTGCTCCTGCATACACCTGCACATCTTTTTATGGGTGAACCAGTGGAGCTGTTTGCACATCAGGCTGCAGTAAGTCACCTTAAAGACAAACAAAAGGAAACACGACCTGGGGGTAGTTTCAAAATGACATGATTGAATTATATTACAGAAGATGGCTTTTACCAAACTTTGACTTACTGCTTTGCAAAGGGAGCACCTCTTGTCTGCTCCCTTCTCCCCACATGTAGCACAGTAATGAGCATCCGCGAACGTCATCTGACCTGTTATAGCCTGTGTCAACACTGAGAACGCTGTTGGGTCGTTGCCCTAGAAATTAGATGTCATGGTATATTAAAGTCGACAACAATGATCAAAAAGAAAATGATTACTCAGTAACCTATAAATCTTCATCAACAACTTCTATCAACTACTGTTCCAACACTACTCTTCCTCATTTATCCTTTAAAATCAAAGGCCTTTCGCTAAAAAACACATTATATGTCCTGCACTTCCAATCTCTATCATTCTAATGATCCTCACCTGTTGCTGTAGGAGTGTTGCCTCACAATAAGGAAACTTCTTGATACAATCCCGAATGAACTTCTCCTGGTACTGTGGGAAACCATCACTGTCTCTCCCCCTCAACAGGCTGGGACCAAGCAGCAGGTCAAGGACAACAGCAAAATGAGATAATATTCATTATAGCTGAGTTTTCCTGTATAACAGTATATTAAAGGTAGTGGTTAGATTCCTAAAATATGTGTTGTAGATATGTTGGGTCCCAAGAGGATGAACCTTACTGATCGTGGTGGCTCCTTGACCTGTGCTAGAATAGGCTTCCAACCACAAGCCCATAGTTCACACCTCACAGTTTAATGTGCAAATTATCATGAAGTTGGACCAGCGCAAACCTGATTCAGCCCTAACTATAAGCACTATTAAAGAGGAAAGTCTTAAGTCTATTCTTAAATGAGGTGACTGTGTCTGCCTCCTGGACTGAAAGTGGAAGCTGGTTCCATAAAAGAGGAGCTTGATAACTGAAGGCTCTGGCTCGCATCCTGATATCACAGTGCTCTAAAACTTTAAAACAATAATGGACATATTTGTAGTAATTAATCACTTTGTATTGTCTAATAAATACACCCATATGCTGTAAAGCACGTGTCATGAATGTATTCATGCATTCCGTAAAACGTACGTTAATTAACATCTCCGTCTGGAAAAAACTTTGGGCTGCTGAAAAGAATCCAGGATGAGGTTAAGAGGAAAACCCTTAGCTGGATGTAGGTTTCCTAGACTGCATAATCCATCAGGATTATAAATAATTAATTAATTACTTACTGTGTAAGTATGTATTGCAGCTTGATCATGTAGTGAAGCCAGTTGTAAAACTCGTTAACTGTATACGAGCGAGGGGACTTCAGCATCGTCAATTTATCAAGTCCCTTGAGGAAACTGATGCTGATCACCTGGGGCCGGTATTTCAAAATAATCCCACAGGATTAATCCTCCTGGATTGGATTAAATCCTGATCAGATCCCAAAAACGGGTATTTCAAAGCAAATCTGATCCTGAAGATTCAGATTTGGTAATCCAATCCTGCCTTTGATCCGGATTAAACACTGCTGTTGAGTATTTCAAAACTTTAGTGGGAAATCTGGATCAGTTTGATCCTAAAAATCAGGATTACCCTGATCCCACCTCAGAGGTGGATTTGAGGGAGATTACATGTAAAGGTTTGAACAGCCTAATTGTAACTGCTCCCAAAGTCCCTTGTTTGATACAGATATAGCTACGCTTCACTGCTGTTTGAACAATCTTTATTATCTTTGCTGTGAAAAACTGAAGTAAAAAAAACATACAACGTATTTGTCGCCAAAAAACAATTAATACACATCAACATAATCAAAATTAAAATGTGGGACGAAGAGGGGCTCGACCAGGTTTGCCCTGGTCGAGCCCCTAGATATGCTACTATAGGCTTATAGGCTGCTGGGGGATGTTTTAGGATACACTGAGCACCTATCTCATCTTCTCTCTCTCCTTATGGATGAATTTACACCTCTCCATTGCACCTTATTAACTCTGCTTCCTCCCCGGAGTCGTTGTGACTTCACGTCTCATAGGGTCCATTGGACCTGGAGGTGTCTGATGCTGGTGAGCCGGCCTCCGGCGTTGGCCCTGCTGATGCCCCGCCCCCTCCTCTCTACCTCCTTCTGTTTCATGGATTGGAGTTCCATTCATACATTGTCATATTCATGTAATGTGTTTATGTAACTTTGTAAATGCTGTTCATTCTGTACACATGACATCTATTGCTTCTGTCCATCCGGGGAGAGGGATCCTCCTCTGTTGCTCTCCTGAAGGTTTCTTCCCTTTTTTCCCTGTCAAAGGTTATTTTTGGGGAGTTGTTCCTGATCCGATGTGAGGTCCTGGGACAGGGATGTTGTATGTGTACAGATTGTAAAGCCCTCTGAGGCAAATTTGTAATTTGTGATATTGGGCTATACAAAATAAACTGAATTGAATTGAACCTCAGCTCCATAAGGCCCCCTTTGTACAATATGGGTTACAAGAAAGTTCCTTGGTCAGATTGTGTACTTTACCAGCAGCACTTGACCATATAAAGATAAAAGGAGAGTGTCTGACAAAAGAAAGTGTGCCATGATCTTTGGAATAGTCAAAGAGACTGTATTGCATATGCTATTCTACCTTCCCGCTTGTAACAGTAAAATCTTGGGTTGTACTCAAGTGGGTTAAATAGTTGAGAAGATAAGGATGGGTCTTTAATAATAAACCACAGATTGATTTAACAACAACTATGAGAGCAACTTGATGCTGATCTACCAGTCAAGTTCATTATTTATATAGAGCCAAATCACAACAATCATCTCATGACACTTTTCATATAGAGCAGGTCTGGACCCACTATAACTGCAAAATGAGTGCTGGGAGTGCTGCTGGTTATATATTCAGAAGGACTCACTTCTTGACAAGTATGTCCAGCTTGCCATCTCGTTTCTGTAGGAAGGCCAGGCATTTCTGCAGCACACAGCTGATGTAGTGCATCTTCACGGCAAGGATCTCATTCATGTCTTGCTGCTTCACACACTGCTCACACAGCATATCCATCACCTGGTAACACTTCTCCAGAGCTGCCACATCGACCAGCACAGGATTCTCCTTCACCAGCATGACTATCTGACAGATTGGAGAGTTGGTTAGACAAACATCTCTGGGCAGAAATAATTTCACTGATTGAGGAAAAAGGAAAAGGTTCATCAGCAAATCACCAAAATCCTAACAATTCATCCTCTGGGCACAGAGGATATGTGTATTAAGTTATATGGCAATCCTTACAATAGATGTCCAGAAATCCTCATGGTGGTGGTAGAGGAAAAAGTGAGGGGATCACCAATGGGGGATTAGTTGACTTTATCCTCTGGGGAACATGAATTCAACCAATAGCTGTTGAGATATGCCATCCATTTGCCAGATGGACCTTAATGGGATTCAAAGAGCACTGTCCTGTCTGAGCACCAATGTGAAATTAACCTTTATTATCATCAAAACACCATTAACCATTAACAATAATCATCATACAGTCCAAGGATGTAGTCAGAGGAGGGTGGTTGCAGGAAGAATTGAGAAGTGGTTGCTGGGTTGCCGGAATGGTGGATGGGGGCCCAGGAGCCAACACTGTTACAAAATAAACCTGCTCTGTAGCCACGGTACTTCTTCTTGATTCCTTTGACACACTAATGGGTGTATGAGGTGGTTTAATTCATTTAACATCATTCATGCTTTCGAAAGAAAGTTTTATAGGAAAGAATCAAACAGGAGGGATTACGTTTGGTACCAGTGACACTAAAACCAATGGATAGAAGACTATAAAACAAGGGGAAGCTCTTCTTTCTTCTCTTCAATACCTCTTATCTTCTCTACTTCTTGCTCTTTGGTACTTTGACACGTTGCCTTTGCAGGTGTGCCTTAGGGTGACCATATCAATAACACCAAAGAGGACACCATGCGGTATTTTGTGAGGCTGTGAATAATTGCATAGGACTCTGGCGTGCTCCCCTCTACAATACAACTTTGTGTGATTGCTACATTGTATGTGTAACAGAATAGGAAAAAATAGTCTTGAAGAGTCAAAAAGTGTTTGTTCACAGTATTTGTATTTATTCAATACATTGTGGTGTTCAAAAACTGACCACTGAGATGAATCCTCATGAATTTGCAGCACTTTAAATACGTTTTGAATTAAAACATCCAACTATTTGTTTGAGAAACCAGCAATATTGTAACGTGCGCCGTGGTTCACGTCAACATGCTCCATGGTAGTCGGCAGTGTGGTCGCAAGTTGATCTGGTTGCCCTCGGCCTTTCGTGGCGACTGCTGGCTGTATTGTACATTATTTAATTGTATAAACAGAGCTAATAAAGTAGTGGTAAGATCCCCGACTTTAAACTGTTTTACCACCCAATGATTCGAGTTTGAATCCCATAAATAGAACATGATTATATATATCTTTTTTTGGTACTGTACTACAGAGTTCTTCTACGTGACACATGTTTGCACAAATACAGTCTCCAAATGTCGATTATGTATTTGTTATTTTACCAACTTTATTTCAAAGGAAGGGCAATTTGCTAACTTCCTGTTTCAACCCATAAACAACACGCAACGTTTCAACTCAAGTGAATGCTTTCTCTTAAAAGACTCTACAACGTCTAGTCCGGTATGTTTAGATCCGACACTATACGAGAAGGTTTGACATTGAATTGAGGAATTAAACAATACGGCATTCACGAGGACCGCTACGTGTTCTCTCGCTATTCTCAACAGCTGTCGTAACTACAACAATAGACGCATTTGGCCGAAAGTCGCCAGTTAACAGGGCTGCCGGTTAATCCGTAACACCTGCGGCACGTCAGTTACCTTAATGCTTCTCTGTTCCGGCATGTCTTTCAATGGCAGCTTTACCCTGACTGCTTATGTCAACATCCCAGCGACAGAGAGCAGAAGCCATGAAAGGAAATAAAATAATGTTCTTTGGTCCATTCTGGGTTGAACGACGTCTGACGCTTTGGCATGTTTTCTGCTGTGTTAAGTTTCGGTCAATGTAGCCAGCAGCGTAGATATGACGTAGCCAACAAGCTCTCTGTGGGGAACCACTCCTTCACACACCTAACTTTTCTCATCCTTTTACTCTGCAGACTGATGCGTCGAACAGAGGGCTGGGGGCCGTTTTGTCCCAGCAGGTAGAGGGGGTTGACCGCCCGGTCCTGTACATCAGCCGGAAGCTTTCAGAGAGGGAGGCCAGGTACAGCACGGTGGAGAAGGAGTGCCTGGCCATCCGGTGGGCGGTCGACTCCCTGCGCTTCTACCTCCTGGGGCGCTCATTCACCCTCTGGTCGGACCATGCCCCGCTCCAATGGCTCCACCGCATGAAAGATACCAACACCCGGATCACTCGGTGGTATCTGGCTTTACAGACTTTTAATTTCAAGGTGATCCATAGGCCGGGGACGCAGATGGTCGTGGCCGACTTCCTCTCCTGCTCTCATGGGGGGGGAGTAGGTTAGGCCAGATGGCACCCTGGCCTAAGACGGGAGGTGGAGGTATGTGGCATTGGATTTTAAAGAGATCACATTACTCCTGTATTAGCTGCTCTGCACTGGCTCCCTGTAAAATCAAGAATCACATTTAAAATTCTTCTCCTCACCTACAAAGCCTTGATTGGTGATGCACCATCATATCTTAAGGAGCTTGTAGTACCGTATTGCCCCACTAGAGAGCTGCGCTCACTAAATGCGGGGCTACTTGTGGTTCCTAGAGTCCTAAAAAGTAGGATGGGAGCCAGAGCTCCTCTTTTATGGAACCAGCTTCCCCTTTCAGTCCGGGAGGCCGACACAGTCACCTCATTTAAGAATAGACTTAAGACTTTCCTTTTTAATAGTGCTTATAGTTAGGCCTGAATCAGGTTTGCCCTGGTCCAGCCCCTTGATATGCTGCTATAGGCTTATAGGCTGCTGGGGGATGTTTTAGGATACAATGAGCACCTATCTCCTCTTCTCTCTCTCCTTATGGATGAATTTACATCCATCCATTGCACCTTATTAACTCTGCTTCCTCCCCGGAGTCTTTGTGACTTCACGTCTCATAGGGTCCATTGGACCTGGAGGTGTCTGATACCTGGTGAACCGGCCCCCCCTCCTCTCTACCTCCTTCTGTTTCATGGATTGGAGTTCCATTCATACATTGTCATATTCATGTAATGTGTTTATGTAACTTTGTAAATGCTGTTCATTCTGTACACATGACATCTATTGCTTCTGACCATCCGGGGAGAGGGATCCTCCTCTGTTGCTCTCCTGAAGGTTTCTTCCCTTTTCTCCCTATGAAAGGTTATTTTTGGGGAGTTTTTCCTGATCCGATGTGAGGTCAAAGGTCAGGGATGTCGAATGTTCAGGGAACAGTGCTGGAATGATGTCTAATCAGTCTCAGCTAGGGCTGAGGGTTAATCAGCCTCAACTGGGGTTAATCTGTCTGTCTCTTCCCAATAAAGAGCAGGAGGGACTGAGAGGAGCGAAGAGCGTCACGGAGCCTGTATTTGTTTGTTGCGAATAAAAGAGCATTTGGAACGACCTCAAGCTGTGTTGCTGCCTCTGTTCAAGTCCGCGACTCACCGGGTAACAGGGAAGCTTATTCCTTTTGTATATAAATGTGTTTGTTTTTAAACCCAGTGACATTAGAGTAGCCAGCCACTGTTTTTCCCAGACCTATTACATTTTAGTGTTGTTTTTTAAATAGTCAATTGCAAGAGCCTTTCTATTTTATTTTTCTTGTGGGGCTTTGTACTGTGCTGAAGGGCACACTGGTAGAGCAGCTATTTTGCATTGGCATTTTGTTGTGTGGTTTTACTTAATCATTTGTTGTGAACAGGTATATTTTATTTTGTGTGTGAAGTGGAAGTGACTCAAATTGCCAATATATTTTGTGACGATTTAGATTTGTTTTACATCTAACTCTACACTGATCTACCTCCCTGATGGTGCCGTTTTGATTTACGTATTAAATGTATAATTTACTCCATCCCTCCCTCTATTGAAACTCACTTGAGTTTATTATTTCATGCAGGGTCAATAAAATCTTTATTTTTGGTAGAGTAATCTCTGGCTCCAGTTTATTCTGGGCTGTGTGTTGTATATCACTGGGTCACACAATAAAGCTAATCGTTCAGCTGCGACTGTATTTGAAGCATTTGGGAACTTGTGGTAGATTGTCAGGCTGAGGCTGCAGACATGACCCAGCCCATGATTGGATATTGTGCTCTTTTCATAGTAGTAGACAATACATTTTAGTGCTGTTTTTATATTTTGGTCAATACTAGCAAGCAAGCACTAAGACGCACACACACACGCACTCTTGTATAAAACTTTCAAATTGTAAACAATTTACAAAATAATAATGAAAACAAGGCCACTGTAGAGGTAAACAATGTCCATGGTTGCAGTTATTTGCTGCTATATCCTGTTTGTGTTCAGAGTTCTGCAGCATGCTCCACTACTGCAGGACCCTTCTTGCCATGACAGTCTGCAAGGTAGTGCACTGACAACACAATGGCACAGTGAGAGGGCTCCACCACAATGTGTGCATCATCCATGGCTGTATAATGGAGAACTATCCTATTGTGAACTTGTCTTGACAACTTGTGCATGAATTGCCAAGAAATATCAGTTCTGGATGTTCAAGGTTCCCACAGTGAATCATAGTGACATTAGAGATCTCTTCCCCCTTTAGTGCCAGCTGCAGGTCAAACTTTTCACATATGCAATCAGATGCCAGTGAACCTGTGAATAGGTGGGCCTCACCTTGACTGGGTTTAGGTTGGTGGTCATGATGATCTTGTGCAAGGGTCCTGCCAGCCTGTGGGGTAGCATGGGCTCCCCCTCGACCCCCTGTGGTCTGGTGTAGTACTCCAGCCTCGCCAACGAGAAGAAATTGTTGATCACTGTTACACAGTCATGCTGGCCTGGAAGGAGAATTACAGGTGAAGATGTAACCACCATCACAGTCACTAGTGAACTGGCAACACAGTCTGAGCCCGCCTCACCTACAAACGCTGCCATCTGAGCAGCAGTGCGACCCACAGAATTCACCCGGTCTTTCTCTGCTCCGGCATCCAGCAACATGGAGGTGATGTCTGCTTTCCCTGGAGGTGGATTAGTGATTTTCATATATATATTTCGTATTTAGAAATACAACACTACATTGCACAACCAATTATTTTCTAAACTAAAATGACATGAATGTTAGTCTATATCACTAGAATTCTATTTATCAGTACTTCAAGGGAACTTTACAATAAATGCTGCAAAACTGAGTGACAGTTATACCTGACAGGCCAGCAAACATGAGAGCAGTGTATCCATATTCAAGCTGGTTGCCGTTGACATCGGCCCCATGCTGCAGCAGCAGACAACACATATCGGCCCTGCCCTTATATGCTGCATGCATCAGTGGAGTCATACCATACTTAAGAAACAATTGAGAGAGACAACATTAAATGAGGGATTAGATCATTGTATGCTGATGAACCTGGAAAAAGAAGCCTGACAGGAAGAAAAAAAGTAATGCTTGAACCGCATACATTGATTTGTTTCATCACTTGTAGGGCAACAAGCTGAAAACACATTAACGTTTATATTATATACAGAATTGGTAATAAGTGTACGATTAAGTGGCATCTAGTTATGGGGTTGCAGATTGCAACCAGCCAGCTGAACACCCGTCCTAAGCGTGTTAGAGAACTACGGTGGCCTTCAGGTAACATGAAAACGGGTTAGGGTGCTGTAGAAACATGGTGGTGCAAAATGGAGAACTCTTTAAAGAGGACCTGCTCCCCACACAGAAATGCAGGTGATTATACACTATGGAAAACATAGTTATGAATATTATATTCAATTTCTGCGAAAAGATCCCTTTAAATCCCACACCTCAATAGCAAGTCTGTGGGTACATGCTTTCTATTATACTCTAGTCCAGAGAAACACTTTTACTGTATAGTCAGTCCACAGATTAGCTCATAGTTTTAGCCGCTACAAAGTTAAATTTTTTCAATTCAGTTTATTTTGTATAGCCCAATATCACAAATTACAAATTTGCCTCAGAGGGCTTTACAATCTGTACACATAAAAATAACCTTGGACAGGGAAAAAAGGGAAGAAACCTTCAGGAGAGCAACAGAGGAGGATCCCTCTCCCCGGATGGACAGAAGCAATAGATGTCATGTGTACAGAATGAACAGCATTACAAAGTTACATAAACACATTACATGAATAATACAAGGTTATGAGTCATGCAGCAAGAACATGAGACTGGCTGGTACTGGCTGCTGACGGGCTGGTCCTGGGGATCGTTGCTGATGGGCTGGTTCTGTGACTGGCTGGCCCTGGTACTGGCTGCGTACAGCATGACCAGCATTACAGAGTTACATAAACACATTGCATGAATATGTCAATGTATGAATGGACCTCCACAGTCTACGAAACAGAAAGAGGATGGGAGGGGCGCATCAGCAGGGTCCATGGCATGAGGCCGGCTCACCAGGCATCAGACACCGCCAGGTCCAATGGACCCTATAAGACGTGAAGTCACAACGACTCCGGGGAGGAAGCAGAGTTAATAAGGTGCAATGGAGAGATGTAAATTCATCCATAAGGAGAGAGAGAAGAGGAGATAGGTGCTCAGTGTATCCTAAAACATCCCACAGCAGCCTATGGCAGCATATCTAAGGGCTGGACCAGGGCAAACCTGATTCAGCCCTAACTATAAGCGCTATTAACCTCTTAGCGTTCTTGTAAAATATAAGTTGGCAATAACACATAAGTAGAAGATTTTCTATTTCCGCCTGAATATTTTTGTGAAATAGATGCCTGCAGATGATTATAGCTGGGACTTATGGTCTGGAAAACACAATGGGAGCATAGCATAAAGCCTTACCTAGTCCAAGTAAAAAGTAGATTATAATTTTACAGAAAATGAAGATTTTACACATGTTTTAATAAGGGTATGTTTAGGCGTTTTCCAATAAAGGCCATTTGGAGACTCCATTTTAGGCCCTAATGAAAGGTGAAACAGAGGTATCATATACATATTCACTATTGTTGACACAAAGGAACTGAAGCATAAACACTTTATAGTGTTTTTTCCCCGAATTGAAACCAAATTGTGTGCAAAATGAACCAAAATCGTCAGGTTGTCATTACGCAGTGAAATTGCGGGTTTATTTCCCAAGATGGCATATCGTTGTTTTCGTCTTTCGTCATTTGACAAATCCGACTCTGTGTGCGCACAATAGCCAAAAGAAGTTGGTCAGCCCTCTTCTTCTTCGCTGACTCTGGTTGGCTAATGTGGGTTTAGAAGAGGATATCTTGCTCCTATTGGCTTACATTTGATGTAAATCGAAAGGTTAGAGTTCAACGAACAGTTTGATATCCGGTGGGTGCTTATGCCAAGACAATGTCGGACACCGTAGTTTTCTCTGGCCCTCTCCCCAATCTGATCATTGATGACATGTATCTGCATGTCGTCATTCAACCGCTTGTTGTCCAGGTGGTGCCCAGCAAACAATGTGGGCTACATAGATAACTGGCAGACTTTCTTGGGAAAGCCTGATCTGATGAGTCGAGACGGCATTCATCCCACTTGGGATGGAGCGCGTCTCATTTCTGCGAACATGGCCAAGTTGATTAGCGGACTTAATCCATGACCCAGAGTTCAGATCAGGAAGCAGAAGCAGAGTTGTAGTCTTCCACCCTTCTCTGCACTTCCATCCGAGTAGTTACCCACCCTTAACCTTAACTCTATAGAGACTGTGTCTGTCCCACGGCCACTTAAATTAATTAAATCAAAAGTAACCAGAAGAGGAGTCATACAAAATAACCTCATACAGGTTAACAACACTACTGCAACAGTGCAACAAAACAGGATAATTAAATGTGGACTCCTAAATATTAGATCTCTGTCACCTAAAGCTGTATTAGTAAATGATTTAATATCAGACAATCACATTGATTTATTATTGTGTCTTACTGAAATCTGGCTGAGGCATGTGGGTCAGTGGTTAGCAGGTCCATCTTTCAATCAGGGGGTTGGTGGTTCAAACCCTTGAGCAAGACACTTAACCCTGAATTGTTCCCTGTAGCTGTGTCTACAGTGTATGAATGTAACATGATTGAAAGTCGCTTTGGATAAAAGCGTCAGCTAAATGACATGTAATGTAAAAGAATATGTCAGCCTAAATGAATCAACTCCTCCAAGTCATATTAATACTCACATTCCTCGTGGCACCGGCCGAGGAGGTGGAGTAGCAGCCATCTTTGACTCAAGCCTATTAATGAATCCTAAACCTAAATTAAACTACAACTCATTTGAAAGCCTTGTTCTTAGTCTTTCACATCCAACCTGGAAAACATTACAGCCACTTCTATTTGTTATACTGTACCGGCCACCAGGTCCATATTCAGAATATATATCTGAATTTTCAGAGTTTCTATCAAGTTTAGTCCTTAAATCTGATAAGGTTGTTATTGTCGGAGATTTTTAATATTCATGTGGATATTGATAATGATTGCCTTAGTGCTGCATTTATCTCATTGTTGGACTCTATTGGCTTCTGTCAGAGAGTACAGAAACCCACTCACTGCTTTGGCCACAACCTCGACCTTGTTCTTGCATGTGGCATTGACATTGAGCATTTGGAGGTCTTCCCACAGAACCCTCTTCTGTCAGACCATTACCTCATAACTTTTGAGTTTATACTCCCGGAGTGTACACCGCTAGTCAAAAGTTTCTACATCAGATGTCTAACTGACAGTGCTGTAGCTAAATTTAAAGAAGCGATTCCTTCTGCATTTGATTCAATACCACGTCTCAATGTGACGGAGGACTCCTGTGCTAACTTTAGTCCGTCCCAGATTGATCATCTTGTCGATAGTGCACACTGAGAATGACACTAGACTCGATAGCCCCTCTGAAGAAGAAGACGGTAAGGCAAAGGAGGTTTGCTCCCTGGTATAACCCTCAGACCCGCGACCTAAAGCAAACTTTACGAAAGCTCGAAAGCATATGGCTTCCCACCAATCTCAATCACGCTTAGTTTGGCGAGATAGCCTTAAAACATATAAAAAAGCTCTCCGTAATGCCAGAGCAGCCTATTACTCATCAGTAATAGAGAAAAATAAGAACAACCCCAGGGTTCTCTTTAGCACTGTAGCCAGGCTGACAGAGAGTCACAGCTCTGTGGAGCCGTCTATTCCAATAGACCTCAGTAGTAATTACTTTATGAATTTCTTTAATGAAAAGATTTTAACTATTAGAGGCAAGATTGATGATCTCTTGCCCTCAACTACTGCCGATCTGTCATCAAGAGGAGTGGCCTTGGAAACGGCTGTATGTCCTGGTGTATATTTGGATAGCTTTTCCCATTAACCTAGACCAATTGTCTTCAACGGTTTCTACTTCTAAACCGTCTACCTGTCTCTTGGACCCCATCCCAACGAGGCTGCTTAAAGATGTGTCGCCTTTAATTGGCACCTCTCTGCTGGATATTGTTAATGTGTCTTTGCTAACAGGCCATGTACCACATTCCTTCAAAGTAGCTGTAATTAAACCTCTCCTGAAATCCAGAGGTGTTGGCTAACTACAGACCGATCTCTAACCTTCCCTTCCTCTCTAAGATCCTTGAGAAAGTAGTCGCAAATCAGTTGTGCGACTTTCTACATCAGAATAGTTTATTTGAGGAGTTTCAGTCAGGATTTAGAAAACACCACAGCACAGAGACAGCACTGGTGAAAATTACAAATTACCTCTTAATTGCATCAGATAGGGGACTCATCTCCGTACTGGTCTTGTTAGACCTTAGTGCTGCGTTCGACACCATTGACCATGACATACTATTACAGAGATTGGATTAGTCGATTGGCATTTCAGGTACCGCGCTAAGTTGGTTTAAATCCTATTTATCAGATCGATCTCAATTTGTATTTGTAAACGATGAAGCCTCAATGACCACCAACGTTAATCACGGAGTTCCACAAGGTTCTGTGCTTGGACCAATTTTATTTACCTTATATATGCTTCCTTTGGGCAACATTATCAGGAAACACTCCATAAACTTTCATTGCTATGTAGATGATACTCAATTATATCTATCGATCAAACCAGAGGAGACCAACCAGCTCGCTAAAATTAAAGAATGTCTTAAATACATAAAAACATGGATGACCTGCAACTTCCTGATGTTAAACTCAGACAAAACTGAAGTTATTTTACTGGGCCCTGAACACCTCAGAGATCAATTATCTGGTGATGTGGTTTCTGTAGATGGCATTGCCCTGGCATCCAACACCACTGTAAAGAATCTCTAGTTATCTTTGACCGAGACTTGTCCTTTAACTCCCACGTTAAGCAAATCTCAAGGACATTTTTTCATCTACGTAACATTTCAAAAATCAGACACATCTTGTCCCAAAAAGATGCAGAAAAGCTGGTTCACATGTTCCAGACTAGATTACTGCAACTCCTTATTATCAGGCTGCTCTAATAAGTCTCTTAAATCCCTCCAGTTGATCCAGAATGCTGCAGCTCGTGTACTCACAAAAACTAAGAAAAGAGATCACATGACTCCTGTATTAGCTGCTCTGCACTGACTCCCTGTAAAATCAAGAATCACATTTAAATTCTTCTCCTCACCTACGAAGCCTTGATTGGTGATGCATAGATCCACCATAGATTTAAGACATTCCTCTTTAATAGTGCTTATAGTTAAGGCTGAATCAATGCCTCCTGCCTCCGTGGCCCTGCCTCCTGCCATGGCTCTACTGATGCCCCCTCCTCTCTTCCTCCGTCTGTTTCATGGATTGTGGAGGTCTGGATCATGCTCCTCATTATTCATATATTTCTGTCATATTCATGCAATGTGTTTATGTAACTCTGTAACAATGTTCATCTGGTCACAAGACACCTATTGCTTCTGTCTATCCGGGGAGAGGGATCCTCCTCTGTTGCTCTCCTGAAGGTTTCTTCCCTTTTTTTCCCTTTTCTTCCCTTTACTTAAGTATCAAAAGTAATGTTCTGATATTAAATGTACTTAAGTATTGAAAGTACAAGTAAATGCTGTTAATAAAAAAGCAAAGGGTCAGAATGTTGTGCTGTGGCCACCATGACCAAGGCCAAGGAGTTATGTTGAAAATAATTGGGTTGGCTGTGATGCATCCAGGAGCAACAATGTTCAACATAATATATTGTGCATACTGTAAGTATATTTTTGCATTTACTTATAATCATAATTCTCTGAAAAGCAATATGACACTATGAAGAAGTTGTAACAGTGCATTTATAAGTATGCTCATTTCGACTAGAGCAGTGATTCTTAATCATGGGGCCACCTAGAGGGCCGCAAACAACTTTCAGTTTTAGGTTATCAATTAAAGACACCAGAGATATTACTGTTATCCATGAGACGCTCAGTTACAATATAGCTTCCCACCACTTGGTGGCGGTAATGCGTTATGCAGAAGTATTTAAAACAAAATAATTAAGACGAAAGTGGAGATTAAAAAATACCAAAAGTCTTAATGTTTGCGCAAGTACAATCCCGACTTCACTAAGTAGGGCTTTGTTAACAGCGGTGACGTGGAGCCCAGTGTGTGTGGAGTGTGTGCTAACGCTACCAACTCAGCACTGAAGCCTCAAAGCTAAAGCGGCATCTCGAGACCAAACATCAGCGCTCATGGGAAAGCTGGTGGGATTTTTCAAGAGAAAGTAAAATGGGCTCCAGAAGCACAAAAGGTCCGTTGTGTCACTGACTGGCAACTCCAGCTGTTGGAGATAGGAAGAGCAACTTCCGGTTCTGCAAACACGAAGTGCTGAATCATATCATTCGCAGATTAGAAGGATTTTCTTCTGCACATTATTTAATTTTATCTACGGTTTATTTCATTTGAAACATTATTTTGAATGTATCCATTTTATTTTCCACATATTATTTATTTAAATTTAAATGTCTGCTTTTTGAGTCCCTCCTTTTTTTCTCTAGTAAAATCTATTTCTTAGTTATTTTTGTATTAATAAGCCTGACTTGAGCCTTTAAATTTGTTCTTGTATTAGCTTGATTTGTTACATGAATTGTTCGCCTGTTGGGCGTCTTGTTGTATGTGCAGGTTTATATACACATGATGAACAAAATGTCTTTGTGACATTGCGTCATGTTTTTGCTTGTTCAACTGTAAGTGGATTTTATTTAGTTATTTAATACAAATCAAACCAAGAGGGACATCAATTAGTTAAACCAATAGAGTGTTACTATTTGAATGGGCCCCGGGCCACTTTGTACTAAAAAGTTGGGCCCCAAGGTCAAAAAGGTTAAGAACTCCTGGACTAGAGGATGTAGAGTGCAAATGCATAATATTATGTTCAGCAAAAAATATCAACTTGATGCATCAGGTTAGTGTTTTGAAAAAGGACACCTGCCTTGTGAACTCCTCTGGGCCTGATTTGAACACAATAGGCAAAGGTTTGGCTCAAGCTCAATCTAAAATTGGGCGACCATCATAACTCGATCTGATCATCCACAAAATGACTCAAATATGATTCCTAAAGGAAAAAACAGTGATACCTGCTCTGGTTACAGACCCGTATCAATACTTAATATAGACTATCAATTATATACCTCAATTATTGCAAAAAGATATGGGCATTTCATGAATGATATTATAGATGAAGACCAGACAGGCTTCATCAAGGGGCGTCAAGCCCAGGATAACATAATAAGGAGACCCCTACATATAATTGAACATATTAACAATAAAAATATGAATGCAGCTCTAATATGTCTTGATGCAGAAAAGGCATTTGGCAGTGTAAACTGGACCTTTCTTTATCAGGTACTTGAGAAATTTGGACTAAATGAAAAAGCTATTCAATGTGTTAAAACACTTTACCAAAATCCAACAGCAAGGATAAAAATAAATGGCAGTCTGACTGATCATATATCACTAGAACGGTCCACCAGGCAGGGATGTTGTCTTTCACCGACTCTATATAATTGTTATAGAGTCTCTGGCACAAGCAATTAGGCAGAATAAAGACCTTAAAAAGGATAACGGTTGAAGGTTAAAAAAAGAAGAACACATCATTGGGCTTTTTGCAGATGACGTGATCTGACGTGATTCATTGCCATAAACAACTGTACATCCTCAACCTCCCCAGTCACCCACGGTGTCCCCCAAGGTTCTGTGCTTGGTCCCCTCCTCTTCATCATTTACATCCTTCCCCTTGGACAAATCATCCGTAGTCATGGTCTTGACTTCCACTGTTACGCTGACAACACCCAACTTTACTTCTCGTCCAAGACTATCATCTCAGTCACCCACTCAACTCTCACCACCTGTCTCACTGATATACAATTATGGATGCAACAGAACTTTCTGAAACTCAACTGCAATAAATCTGAAATACTCATGATCGGCCCCAACTCCCTTACCCGCTCAGCCCAGACCTTCTCTCTCGATATTGATGGCTCCATCCTCACCCCCTCCAACCCAGGTCCGCAACCCCAGTATCATCCTCGACCCCACCCTCTCTTTGTACCCCACTCCAACCACATCACCTGCCTTCTTTCATATCAGGAACAAGCACGCCTCAGGCCCTCCCTGTCCTCTGCCACCACTGAAATTCTTATCCATGCCCTCATGACCTCCAGACTTGACTACTGCAACAGCATTCTCTTTGGCTCTCCCAACCAAATTCTCAACAACCTTCAGTATGTTCAGAAATCTGCTGCTCGACTGCTCACCTCCACCCGCCGCTCTGACCACATCACCCCGGTCCTACGCAACCTTTACTGGCTCCCAGTCAAATTCAGGATAGACTTTAAAATACTACTCACCACCTACAAAGTCCTAAACAATATGGCCCCTCCCTACCTTTCAGACCTCCTCCCCCTCCAAGTCCCAACCCGTTGCCTCAGGTCCGCCGGTGCAAACACTCTGAAGACCACCAGGACCAAGCGCTGGACCTGGGGTGACAGGGCCTTCTCAACTGCTGCACCCTCCCTCTGGAACGCCCTCCCCATGCACATCCGTCATGCTCCCACCCTTTCACCATTCAAACAAGCCCTCAAAACTCACATCTTCAAACTTGCCTTCACCTGCTAACCCCTGCACTCTTAACCCCTGCACTCTACCCTTTACTATATGACTCATTCCTCAGAGCTTCTCCAGTTTTCTTCTTTTTTTTAACCTGAAATGTTCTATTTGTTTGTTTGTTTGCTCTTTGTCTTTCTATTTAGTTTAGTTTTGTATGTCTATGCCTTATGTAAAGCGTCTTTGTGTGTTTTGAAAAGCGCTTTATAAATTCGAAGTATTATTATTATTATTATTATTATTATTAAATTGAATCTGTTAAAAACAGAGATTTTAACACTAAATTACAAGCCATCCGAAATTATACAACACACTCTTAATTTAAATTAGAGTTCGAAAAGAATGACATACCTCGGGGTAACTATAACAAAAAGTATTGAGGATCTATATAAAGTCAATTATACTAAAGTAGATCAGGACATTAAGAGTGATATGGCTGTTCTCCCACTAGATTTCAGTTCACAGATAGATATTATAAAATGAGCATACTTCCGAGACTCCTCTATTTCTTTCAATCACTACCAATCGAGATCCCTGAGAAACAATTCAGAGCCTGGGATAAAATCAAGGTTCAAGGTTTATATGGAACGGCCAAAGGCCAAGAGTCAAATATGAAACATTACAGATTGGGAAAAATAAAGGGTGCGTGGCATTACCAAACTTTAGGGCATACTTCCATGCAGCTCAAATTCGACCAGTAATCTACTAGTGTACCAACAATTCTGAAGCAAAAATGGAAAAACCGTGAACGATATGTAGAAGGAAGGGAAATTCAAAGCCTTATTGGAGACAGAAATATAGCAAACAGATGGATGCTGTCACCCGATTTACATTAGAGATGTGGTTCAAATTGGTACGAAAATAAAAATTAGAAGAAGAGCTCAGGCTTCTGCGGTGGATAGCCAATGAAAGACATTTTATTCCAGGTACTCTCGACCAGAGGTTTAAACAATGGATTCCATATGGAATAACAGCAATATACACAGTTACTAAAGATGGAAGTGTTGTGAGTTTCCAGGAGCTGAAAGATAAATATTCACTAAACAACCAGGACCACTTCAGATACCTACAATTAAGGGACTTTTTCAACAGAGAAATAAAGCACAAAATTAACCTGGGAAAAAATTGTATAATTATAACCATAATAGGAGCTTACAACTCAAAGAAATATAGAAACACATCAACTTTATATCAAAATCTGATGGAAACATTAGGAAATACAACTTTTTATGTAAAACTGAAATGGGAACAGGAACTTGGTGTGAATATTACAGAGGATGAATAGTCGAATATTTGGAAGATACATCAACAATCCTCAACATCTGCGCAAACTTGGAGAGAACATTGTTGGAAAAATATAATTAGATTCTGTATTACTCCCCAAAGCAAATGTCTGTCTATTGTTCAACCATGTTGGAGGAAATGTGGGGCAGTAAATGTAGAACATTCCCATATATTTTGGCTATGCCCGGAAATTGTACAGTTTTGGGGAAATGTCCATAAGGTTACTGTCAAAATTCTGGGCTATAGCACACCTAAGTCCAGTATGTTTCTCTACTATTGTAATATGACATCAGATACCGTCTTAAGGGAAGACCGGTATCTGCTGAAAATTCTGCTAGCAGCTAGTAAAAAGGCTATTACGAAGAGATGGCACACGATAGATCCACCATCACAAGATGGATGGTTGAAAATCGTGACTGATGTATATGATATGGAAGTGTTAACTCACAGAATAAGAGCTCAAAAGGAGCGATGTCGTGAGAAGTGGGCGAAATGGACAGTGTTTACATGTCAACGATTACACAAGATAAGAATGCTTGAATGGTTATCAGGATTTATCATGTTTTTGAGAGGAAAGAGCAAACCAGATCCCTTTCTTTATTTGTGGTTGTTATTTTTATTTGTTTTTCATTTTTGTATATATGTCTTCTATCTGTGGTGAAAAGACAAAAATAAAGTTTAAAAAAAAAAAGAATTACTCAAATATCAAAACATAATCAATACTAAAGCAGAACCGAAAGTAACAACCCAGTCATTACTTGAAACTGAAACATTTCCTGTTCGTCTTCAAAAGAAGTTGGTTTTCACAGCCTGCGCACTTCAAATTGTAATGCTGCGCTCTCGGGGCTCCTGTCAATCCTATGGTTTTGTGGCCAGCTAACCTTAAGTTAGCTAACGTTAGCCAACTAGTGCTGCAATGATTATAGCTAAGATGACTCAAATCAACAAAATCTCAAAACTATCAACACTTCCTCAGCTCACTAACTATCAATCTGTCTACTACACTAATTGTTCTTTAATTGTGCAGGAGTAGCAGGTGCTTCCATTTCTGCTTCCATCATATAATCAGTCATCTACTCATGTAGTCACTCGTTCAGTAGCATCCTGGGCATCACTGGGAATCAAAAGAACGCGGCTTTGAAGGCATTTTTTTGCAATTGCTCATTAACGTGATTAACCAATGATTTAACTTGCAAGTAGCACCACTGATTCACCAAACCTGCTTGCTTGGAGTCTATGTTCCACCACAGTCCCCGACGTTGGTCTCATGATTCATTTGTGTTCTAAAGATAGATTTGATTTTGTAGCGAGTAATGAAAGTTTCAGGGGAAATGTATCGGAGTAAAAGTATCAGTTGTCTTTGCAAAATGTAGTGAAGTAAAAGTGAAAGTCAACAGGAATATAAATAGTAAAGTAAAAAAAGTACAGTAACAAAGTCTTTCTACTTCGTTAATATACACCACTGTGCATAGCCATGGCCCGTTGGATTTGGTTTGCTCCACTGGTCTTACATTACATCAACTCTCCTGCCTCAACCTCTACATCTCTGACCAACTGGCAGTCACTATGGACATTGACAACCCTATCTCCATCAAACAAGTTTCTCGTGCCAGTAAAATGTCTGCCTCCCTTCCTGGGCTTGTCCGATTATTCCTCTGATCTCGTAAACTCTCTTCCGGTCTTAATCAGCTGGCTACCATTAAAACCTAAACTTTCTCACTCACACACTCAGTTCCATGGTATACTCCTGAACAAATACAATCCTGTGACAGCTTGAAAGACAAGAAAACTGGTTAAACAGTGCAAGTTCAAGCCTACACAGACGACCTTCAACAATACAGAGATGCTGTCGTCACAGCTCACCAACTTCTCACAGGCATTCTGTATTTCTTTCAAACATCTATTCTCCTGAAGTTTAACGTATCTTTAATTGCTATCTCTGCTGAGTCAGGACACATGTATGCTCAGCTCATTGTCAAAACGTTCTGCACATTCTGTCATAATATCTCAGTATTAAAATGATTAGGAAACAATTGTGTTCCAGCAGCTAGTTATCCAACAGTAAATACACATTGAGTAGAAATAAACTCCAGTACATCTAAAACTTTGCTGCTCTTCTGCTCACCAATTCCCACTCCCATGATGACATGACCCCTGTCCTCCAGAACATCCAATGGCTCCCTGTCCCATAATGGAATTCCTTCCCGGCCTTCACAAAGCCCTCCATGAACAGCCCTTCTCCTACCTCACTGACCTTCTCCACGACCACTCTGTTTCCTGCAGCCTCTGATGCCAACATCCTGTCTCCACCACACAGAACCAAGCCCCAAGACCTTCTTTATAGCTGGCCCCTCCCTCTGGAACTCTCTTCCCAAACACATTCGAGATCAACCAGTCCATGTTTAAATCACAAATCAAAACTCACCTTTTCAGAACTGCTTTTAATGTATGATTTGTTTTTTTGTGTTGTTTATTTATATAATTAAATTTAGCTAAAGATAGTAGTGTTGTAAAGTGGAAATGACATGGTCCTTAGAGGTTTGCAAATAATGATGAATACAAATAAAAACACAGGCCCCTGCAAAGTTAAATGGTTACAAGGATTTAAATAGTTTTCTGTGAAAATTTGGTTAAAAGTTGAATTTCATAATTGTATTTATCTTCTTTTAAAGAAGGCTGAAATCTGATTTTGTAACAGCAGAATGTCTTCAATATAACCGTGCAGGCAAATGTACAAACTTTGGATTTAGTATCAAATATATGAATTACCTGTGTATGTGAAACTCTGTCACCACATCTGATTCTGACAGGAGGAATCTGTGAGCTACATGTAGTGGCAGGATGCTATTATCAAATACCTTTGAGGGCTGTGTCTGCCTCTCAAGAGTCAACTCCATATGTCTCCATCACAATAGAGAACATATGTTACAATGACATTATTGTTGCATTGTGGTTGGAGGAGGAAGGGGGGTGTAGTCATTTTTCTGACCATCATTTTGTAAAACACATTTTCAAATATGAGCCTCCTGTAATGTTGTATCATTTCACTTGATAAGCAGATAGAGTTCAAGAAGATTTCTAATAGTTATACTATACATGTATGTGAAGTTCAAAAATGGCTTTTCATTATTTCCATATAGGAGCTCATGCTCAACAATTCATACACAAATGCAAATTTACAGGACAACACTTTCTGGGAGAGACAATTGTGTGAAGTAAGTTAAGGTCACAGTAAAGAAAGCCGTGTTATGGTGAGAAATAGGCTTTATTGACGTTTTGGGTTGACTGGTCCTTTCAATATGGGGATCAATCTGACTAAATCCATACAACATTTTGACAAACAAGTATTTTTTATTTGATTTTGAAAGCTCCAGAAAAAGCTTTTTTTTTGTTCAAACACAAATTACTGTTTATAACTACTTCAACTGCTAACATTAAAATGTGTTTTCCTTTCTATAGTCGTACCTCATCCAAACAATTGACTCGTACGTCCTTGCTAGCAAGCAGATGGGAAGCTTCCTGTACATCACCTGCAGACCAAAAGATATCACTATAAAACCATACCTGTGGACATTAGAGCAAGAAACAACAGAGTCTGCACAAACGATTAGTGTCAAAAAACAAACACCAATACATTAAAATACACATAAATTCATACAACATTACACCATACAATATTGCGATTGTTGTATGGTGTTATTGTTGTGTATATACTGTATATGTATTTGTGTAAATATATATATATATATATATATATATATATATATATATATATATATATATATTGAAATTACCTAGAGACCTTAAATGACCTAAATGACCTAAAAACTCTTCAGGTTATATTGAAATGAATTAGCTGGAGATATATCATCATCATCATATTTTTATTATTCAGAAAGGACATCCCCATGAAATACAATTACATTTCCAGGATTTTACACACCCAGTTATATCATTAAACTCCTATGGTAAATATTGATTTGAATACAGTGCAATGTCAAGGTTTGGGACATGTACTGTGTGTGTGTAGTGTAGAGAGTGCCTAAACTTTCACTAGAAAGGCCATGATTTAAGAAATTAAATCATTACACAATATTTGTCGTACACAACATTTCACAAGAAAAAACAATACAAGTTTATAATAAGTGCGAACAACACCGATTGAATAAAGCTAGAAGTGTAATATTAAAAAAGAGAAGTAACCTACTACATACCAGCAGCAATAACTTGCAGGATCTTTCTCTCAGATGCTGATAGATCTTCTTTCTGAGAAGCAGCCATCCTCTCTGATCAAGTATGTTCTGTTTGAATGGTCTGATCTCTGCTGTCCTACTCTGTAGTTTGGTACAGCTGACAGTTACAGTCTACAGGTGGACTGAGAAACTGCTCTGACACAAGCAAGAATGGAGCCATCCCTGGAACATACCACTTTACCAAACCAATGGGCAGACACATGTTATCTATTGTATTTCATCTAGATATAAAGTTTAGCTCTGACTAACTATTCAGACTACTTACTGTGTTAAGTGTGTACTCCCCTTTATACATGTCATTAAACCCCTGTATTAGCTGCTCTGCACTGGCTCCCTGTAAAATTAAGAATCACATTTAAAATTCTTCTCCTCACTTTCTGGATTTTGCCTTTCACAAGAGAGTCCTGTGCCAATGAAATATAATTTTGCATATGTCGTTGTAAAAGTCGGAAAATGTTTTAAAGCGGCACTAATCCATATGTTCATATTAAAGGAGGGGTTTCCCCTCTGAGTTAAGATAAGATATTTGACATAACTTCAGACAACACCAAATGAAATGTATGTTATAAGTGAAACATTTATTAGTTTATGCCCTTTAACACAATAACACATTCAGACCGCTCTATGTGGTATTTGAATGTAACAGTTTAAACTGTGAAAACTTCTAATTTATATCATCAATCTTTTAATATCAACAATGAATCACATAAAGCTCAAAGCTCCATACACCAGCTGTTCAGCAGACCAGCAGGATGTTTGAACAGGCCACTCCTCGTTAGAAGGTGATGATGTTAGATCTGGTGTTTACTGCCCCCACGTTTGCCAAAAGATCAATTGAGCCAGTCGAGATGAAATAAAAGGCTATTTTAGCATTTTAGATCTAATTTACTGTCCTATTGTGCAGGTTCAGAACTCGGCCCCCTCTTCATCCCCTACTTGCTCCCCCTTGGCAACATCATACCACGATCTCCACCTTCACTGCTACGCCGATGACACACTGCTCTACATCTCCACCAAATCCATCATACCCACTAACTACTCCACCATCAGCAACTGCCTCAACAGCGACTAATCTGAAACCCTCATCATCATCATCTTCAGCATCTTTATCATCATCATCTTTTTCTTCATCATCTTCATCATCGGCCCCAAATCACTAAACAAATCCTACCACAACTTCTCCCTCTCCATCGATGGAACCTTGGTTCCTGCTTCCACACACATCTGTAACCTTGGTGTCATCTTTGATCCAACCCTCTGCTTTGAACACCACGTCGAGCACATCACACTTCTTTCATCTTAAAAACATCGCCCGTCTAGGCTCCTCCTCATCACCTACAGCCCTTTAAACCCTGAACCCCTTCATACATTTCTGACCTCCTGCACCAACACACTCCCACCCACAACCTCAGATCTGCAGACGCCAACCTCCTCACCCCCTCTACTCTGTCCAAGCATCGGACCTGGGGGGACAGGGCCTTCTCCATTGCTGACCCCTCCCTCTGGAACTCTTTCCCCTAGAACCTAGGACATTCTCCGTCACACTTTCAAAACAGCACTTAAAACGTAAAAATCTGCTTTTAACCTGTGATACTAGTTCAGTATGTTTTGTGTTTACAGACGATAAAGACCCTCCAACTTTTGTTTCACTGGGACTTTAGAGAGAAAGTGGGGTAATGAGGAGGAGGAGGAGGATGAATTGCACAGTATTTACATGTTAGAGGCTCCTTACTGTTAATATCGTCTGAATGCAGTACAAGACTGCTGTTGCTCAAATGTTTAGAAATATTGACACGTAAAAGTTTGTTGATTATCAGCAACCCTCCCAAACCTGAGGTGGGCTCACATGCTAAGTGACTGACAAACATGCAGGAGGCCATGTGCCCTGCAGGCCTTACTGAGGGAATATAGACTTTCTCACACCTATTTAAAAAAACTCCATACTGAGGCACACATTTCCTTCATTTCAGCCAGTCCAGTTATATTTATTAGTATGTAACAACATGAGAGTTGCCATAATGATCCTGTCTGATATTCACGAGTTGCTGAGTTGTATACTCCCCTGCAATCTGTTGGCAAATAAAACAGCACACTCACCATCTTGTATGTGTGAATAGTTCTATATTTATTCAAAAGACAGCAATAATAACAACGGTAAGAATCAGAAGGAGCCCTTCCAAATGCTTGGTTTCCACATGTAAACAGTAGTGACAGCATGGTACTGTGCTCACAGCTCGGACTTCAGGAGCTTCTTCGCCTTTTCCATGTTGCTCTTGACTGAGGGAGAGGCAGGGAACATGGACATTGAATCAGTGTGTGTTTCATGGGCACAAACAGACACCCAGCCTCAGAGTTAGCAGGAGCACTTACAGAGTTTGATGTCAAGTGGTTCGTAGGCGTACATGCGGTTGGAGTAGCGACCCACGATGTCGGCCCTCACCGTCATTGTGGGATCTGTAAGGACAGTATTGCTACTGGCTGAGCACACTTTTACTTGTATCGAGGGTACTAAAGGGGAAAATGTCAGCTAAGATGCCTTGTGTGAAAAATGAATCTTTCAGTCTGTAAAGCTAGTAGACAGGATTTGTTAACAGAAAGCATTGTGTTACAAGATATCTCTTACCGACAAAAATGATCCTGGGTACATACTGTCCATCAGGAGACAGATGTTTGTCTGTGGTTTCATACTGTGGGTGAGAGAAGGAATAACATGTCACCAACACACTAAACCCTGCATCTCAGCATTGGTCCTAAAGCTCGTCTCCAAATCAACGCATTGCTATGAGCGACGTTAACAAATCTCTGCACCTATCCCATTTTAGCAATCTGTAAATGGCAATGGGATGACAGCTCATGTTGACTATTAATGAATAGCTAAGCTAAACTTGAACTTTCATCATTGCTAGTTTAGGAGTGAACATGCACGACTAACACTAACTTACCATCAGATTGAGGACGATGAACTCCTCGTCGAGCATTCTCTGGATCCCGTTGTCCTCAGAGAAAACCTTCCTGAGTTCTGCAGGAGTAACCGTTTTTTAATTCATGACCTCGGTGCAGAAGAGCACCAGGATGCCACATGTGCAAACAAAGGACTGCTTGCTCTTCCAACAAGTGTGGCTCTTAATTCAACGACACATTTCTTGAAGGAACAGAAGCCAGGGGCCGTACTTACCCAGGCTGTGTGGACAGTCCTCAAGGTGAAAGAGGACCATCAGAGGCTTGTTTCTAAAACACAAATCAGCTTCATTTAAATGTAATCATCAACTTCAATGAAAGTCAGTGTCAGTGCTGGAACTATTTCTCACCTTGACCTCGCCCAGTAGAGAGCCTCCTCGTAGGTCTGAGCCCAGATCAGCTGATCGCCCCAACCTGGACAGACATGGACATTTCCTCAATATTCATATACGATACTTTAGTCTCAGCCATTCCGCTAGAGGGGCAGATGATGCTCACAGACCTCGGGACAGAGTCTGAGGGATCCTCTTGCCAGATTTAGGGATGTATTTTGCGGAGGACATGGCCACCAGGACCAAGAGGACGGACAACGCTGCTTTGATCATCTTGAAGATTTACTGGAACACGAGGAACAGACAAAGGCAAAGAGTGAACAAACAGTGTAATGAATGAAGAATCAGCATCAAAAGGACAGTAAACGCCCCCTCCCTCGTCTAGTTTCTATACAGAATATCCTTTAGCTTTATTCAAGATGATTGTATTGAACTGGAAGCCATTGAAGACTAGAAAGGGTAAGGCAATCTACCTGTGGGTGTACTTATGTGGTATGCAGTGTTGCGTAATTCAACTACAAAATAAATGTAATTTGGTTCAGTAACAGTTACTGAGAAAAAAGTATGTCATTAAATTACAGATACTATTACATGACAGCTAGGAGGAAATGCTTCATCAACAAGTTATTATAAGTTGTTAGTTATTACAAAATAATAACACAGTTCGAATTCGAATCACAAATTTTGGATACAGAAATGAAATTGACTTAACTGAAGGTTCAGCATTCTGAATAAGAAAGTGAAATGAATTTCCCTACAGTTCAATGCAGTAGCCCAAGAAGAGCAGCAACTCTTACCAGTTCCTGACTGGCCAGGTGAGAATGGAGGTAGCCCGCTGCTCCAGGATCTGCTGAGCCTCCACTCTCATCTGCCTCTATTTAAACACCTGTTCACCTGCGGGCCCGCCCTCTTCCCATCCCCCACCGTCCTGAATACAACAGTGATTCATATTATATTTGGTTTCCGTGTATGTTGCCAAATGCATCAAGGCATAAGATAATAATCCCGCAACATTTTACGTTAGGATAGAATAAACCTTGAAAGCGGCACGAGTCAGCACCTATCCCGATTAATATTAATATCACAAGTTCTAAGTCTCATATTGTCTTCATCTTCTTCCTCTAAACTGTCAGAGTGCTGGTGAAGGGAGAACAATACTAATCAATTCAAATGTTGTATTTAGACTTTTCTATTTATCTCTATGCCAAATGTATGAGAACACTATGAATGTATGAGAACACTATAGTGAGTTATAACCTGTGTTAGGCTATTCTACCTCTAGAACAAGTGCACTCTTAAATTATCCCTTTTCTTTAAGGGATCTGGCACTCTGTTCTGCTTACTTCAAGTAAGCAGAACCAGATCCTTTTACAAGAGATGTTAAGTGGATATTTAATGGTTTATTGATTCATGTGGAATCAGCGCGGCTGGGTGATGATGGTGATGATGATGATGATTGTGATGATGATGATGATTATGATGATTATGATTATGGTTATTGATCTTTTGGCATGATTGGTACATATCCCTTCTCATTATATGCTTCCTTTGGGCAATATTATCAGGAAACACTGCATAAACTTTCATTGCTATGCAGACGATACTCAATTATATCTATCGATCAAACCAGAGGAGACCAACCAGCTCGCTAAAATTCAAGAATGTCTTAAAGACCTAAAAACATGGATGACCTGCAACTTCCTGATGTTAAACTCAGACAAAACTGAAGTTATTTTACTCGGCCCTAAACACCTCAGAGATCAATTATCTGGTGATGTGGTTTCTGTAAATGGCATTGCCCTGGCATCCAACACCACTGTAAAGGATCTCTAGTTATCTTTGACCGAGACTTGTCCGTTAACTCCCACGTTAAGCAAATCTCAAGGATTGCATTTTTTCATCTACGTAACATTTCAAAAATCAGGCACATCTTGTCTCAAAAAGATGCAGAAGAACTGGTTCACGCGTTTGTTACTTCCAGACTAGATTACTGCAACTCCTTATTATCAGGCTGCTCTAATAAGTCTCTTAAATCCCTCCAGTTAATCCAGAATGCTGCAGCTCGTGTACTCACAAAAACTAAGAAAAGAGATCACATGACTCCTGTATTAGCTGCGCTGCACTGGCTCCCTGTAAAATCAAGAATCACATTTAAAATTCTTCTCCTCACCTACAAAGCCTTGATTGGTGATGCACCATCATATCTTAAGGAGCTTGTAGTACCATATTGCCCCACTAGAGAGCTGCGCTCACTAAATGCGGGGCTACTCGTGGTTCCTAGAGTCCTAAAAAGTACGATGGGAGCAAGAGCCTTCAGTTATCAAGCTCCTCTTTTATGGAACCAGCTTCCACTTTCAATCCGGGAGGCAGACACAGTCACCTCATTCAAGAATAGACTTAAGACTTTCCTCTTTAATAGCGCTTATAGTTAGGGCTGAATCAGGTTTGCCCTGGTCAAGCCCCTTGATATGCTGCTATAGGCTTATAGGCTGCTGGGGGATGTTTTAGGATACACTGAGCACCTATCTCCTCTTCTCTCTCTCCTTATTGATGAATTTACATCTCTCCATTGCACCTTATTAACTCTGCTTCCTCCCCGGAGTCTTTGTGACTTCACGTCTCATAGGGTCACATAACACAATGAGACATTTAAAAAAAGTATAGAGTGACTGTCCCACTTTGAAAAGGCTTAGACTTCACGTCTCATAGGGTCCATTGGACCTGGAGGTGTCTGATGCCTGGTGAGCCGGCCTCCCGCGTTGGCCCTGCTGATGCGCCCCCCCCCCCCCCCCCCCCCCCCCCTCCTCTCTACCTCCTTCTGTTTCATGGATTGGAGTTCCATTCATACATTGTCATATTCATGTAATGTGTTTATGTAACTTTGTAAATGCTGTTCATTCTGTACACATGACATCTATTGCTTCTGTCCATCCGGGGAGAGGGATCCTCCTCTGTTGCTCTCCTGAAGGTTTCTTCCCTTTTTTCCCTGTCAAAGGTTATTTTTGGGGAGTTTTTCCTGATCCGATGTGAGGTCAAAGGTCAGGGATGTCGTATGTGTACAGATTGTAAAGCCCTCTGAGGCAAATTTGTGATATTGGGCTATACAAAATAAACTGAATTGAATTTAATTGAATGTATTATTTCTTTAAGCAAGCTGTGTCAGTTGGGATTTCATTGTTATATTATTATACGTGGGCAATGCATCTTCTATAGTAATATTCCACCTGATTAGGATTAAGGTGGAATGTGTAATACTTAAAGTGCTTTCCTGTGTTTCTTGTAGCCTATAGCAGTATCACTCCAATATATTATGAGATGTCTACAGTGTGGAATCAACTGCATGCAGATGGACTGTTTGCTCTTCAGGTGTTGCAGCAGGATAAAGAGACACATTTCCACAGTGCATAAAGGATATTAGGAGTTATAGGTCTGTCGGCCCTCCTCCATAAAATGTTTTCACTGAAAACAATGTCATTTAACGTTATTTTGAAACATTATTATTACTATTGAAATGACCAAAAAACATTTAAGACAACACTTGCTGTAGTTATACATTTAATTTGTTGTACATGCCACAGTCCATGTCTGAACATTTCATTATTCTGGAAATGTTTCAGCTGTAAATTCACATTCTGTTATTGAAAAGAGAAGATTCAGAAAACTTTAAAGCAATGTTTCAATAATCCTATTTGTTCACATCTCCACAGTGTCCTGTAGCCTGCAGCAGGCTCAGCGAGACCTGCTATGAAAGGCAGCTTTGTTCATGGACTCGATGAGTCAGCAGATCCTCTTCCTCTGACCAGATCCACGTCCCTCCTCTCCTGAGTAAATGATACCTCACTTTCAAAGTCATGTCTATATATATATATATATATACATATCTGCTGTTATATAGCAAATTCCAAGGCGCAGGAGCAGCAAAAAGTTGGAGGAAGGTTCATCTGGTTGTAGAGGTTTTTCTGACCTGTGTGAACTAGGATGTGATGACTTGAGTCTTAGTTTTGGTTTTACTAAAGCTGTGGTACCTTCCATGAAGTAGAGCTAGTTACCACGGTTACTCCATACTGTCCACACAAAAGCCTTTAGGAAGAAACCTCAGAGAGAGCCACACAGAAGGGATTTCTTTCCTTGGATGGACAGAAGTACAATGGATGTCATGTGTACAGAATGAAAAACATCATAAAGTTACATCATAATCTGTCCATATGTTAAAGATGATTTATAAGATGAGCATAGTACTAGCAGTATTAGCACTAATGAAAAGAATAAAAAGAATAATAGTGACAATAACGCATAGTAGCAGTAATAGAACAGTGAGTAATAATAATAGTAGCAGCATAAAACTAGACCAGGATGAAGTGTAACCTTCTCAAATAACTTAATTTCCACTTTCTCTTTACAAAATCATGAAATAATCATGGAGGACTGTATAACCATAGCACAAAACAGCAATTTCAGTGAATATTGTAAGAAAGGTACGACTTTTGGGTGTCGTGAATGTAAAATGCTAAAACTGGCATTCAAAACCTTTCTGACTTCCTGTTCATAGCTCTCAGCTCAAGGTATTGGTTCTGCTGCAGACACAAATCTATAAAAAACACCACCGTTTATTTGGGGTTCAGTAATATCCTAAAACAGGTGGTGTTTTTATCAAACATACTGGAGGAGCATTTGTTGGGGACAGTGAGTATTTGTGGCAGCAGGAAAAGTGCATGGTGTATTCAGTCAACCCTAGACCTGATTACCATTTATGGAACCCATCATCTATAGTCCGAAGATTGAGCTTTTTCCTGGTTTAAAATGAGCTTGGAAACAGGCTCCTTGTGAAACAATCCAGTTGACACGCCATCTCACAACTCCAAGTTGCCAATAAGCAATGATATCTAATGGCTACACCGGAACCCTGCAAAGATTGCCCCTTGCAGCCAGAGGCTAATCCGGCTGAGACAGATATCTGATGGGTTCAGAGTTGGATCATAAACCCTAACCTCCTGATGGGCAGGTGGCACATTGCATGATAGCACTGGCATCAGCAGATGAATGTGGGAGTGAATGGCTGAACGCTGACATGTGGTGAAGAGCTCTTTGAGTGGTCAGAAGACTAGACGATAAATGCAAGGCCATTTACCATTCCTACTTCCTACCTATTCAGTCTAATAGAAACGTTGTCTCTTCTGATTGAATTGTATTTCTGTTTTATTCCTGAGTGAAGCTGTTTTTCACTCAATGCATCCCTCTAGTCAAAAGCTTGATGAACCAAATGTCCCAAAGGACTAAACAAATAATTGTGTTGTGTGCTGTGATGTTGGCTTGTAACCAGGATGTGGGAACAGTTTAGTGCGGAAGTGTCCTTAACCTCCCCTTCTATCTCTCTGTCACTATGTTGTCACAGCACCAGGGTCAATATTTAAACTACAGGGCAGGGTTAAAAGGCGCTCCTCTTAACACTTCTCATTCAGCAGCTGCACTCAGCCCTGCCCTGATTACACACACACTCTCCACACACACATTGCTATTGGCCGGCCCACTCAAATAGGATGCAACTTCCTGGTTTGTAGTGAAGCACAATGCACCTGAGCTCACTGCAGATAAAGCTGAGAAATAGTTACACACATGTTGTGTTAACCAACTCAAGACTTTCAATCCAACACACACATTCACTGCTTCACCTCAGATCACTTTCTCTTTTCATTATTTCATTTCTGCTTTTGTGACACAATGACCAGTGTTGAGCCTATTGATCAGGCAGAGAGCACATCACACACCACTACTATTATTAGTCACATTTATATTACTATCACTGCTTTTATTGTCATTTTTATTGTCATCTACTGCTGCTGTTATAGTAGTCCTCATCTTTCTATTAGTATTCCTATATTAATCGTACTACTACTGTCATTATAGAAAACATTTACAGTATATGGACTATGTTATCTCTTGTACTTCTTTCTTCCTTTTGTCTTTTTCCTGGAAAGGATTTGTTGGGTAGTTCTTCCTGTTTCGATGTGAGGATTTATACAAATACAATTTAATTTAAATCAATATATTTGATTGTTTTATAATAAATTAATTAACATATTTCTTTAAACCCAGTGATAACATTTGTGTGGAATCCTAAAGCTCTAAAAATCCACACACATTCTTTGAGGTTTAGCTGATTTTAGATGCACTGAAATCACCTGTTCAATGAAAGCAGAAGTGTTATTATATCACATGTTTTGGGGAATTTTCTTTAAATAGTCCTATATGTTCTCATAGGACCATTAACAATGAGTGGAGTGTCAAGCAAACTGATCGGTTGATCCAAGGGAGATGTGGAGACAGAGAGGAGTCCACAGCTATGCTAGCAGTGGTGCAGTGGGGACGTTTTTGCAGGGAACATGAATTCTTAGGGACAGTTCATTGAATCGTTGGGATATTTCAGTCTGGGTCTACAGATGGACGGACTTCCTCAGGAGCGGGTTGCCGGCATGGCGAGAGACTGTAATTGGTGTAAGTGTTGTATGTTAAACCAACGTTGTATGTAAGGCCCATGTCCATGTGTCCTTGGGCAAGAAACTTAATCCCAAGTTGCTCCCGTAGCTGTTCTACAGTGTGTGAATGTTAGTTACTGAGGGGGTGTGTCCTAATGACCTGCAGCATAATATGACAGGGCTGTACAGCACTTATCATTTGACTTCATGTGAGAATAATAATCACAGTAGGCGTGAGGGGTACCAAGCAAAAGCTATCATGAGATGTTAGGAGACCTGCAGTGTGAGGGAGTGTCATTCATTCTGTCCATAGAACATTTGTTCATATTGTAGAGTTGTAATGTTTTTTATCTTTACTTGCACATGTATATAGAGAATGTCTATGTTTAAATTAATACATTAGGATGTTATGATAATTAGTAAGGGATATTATGAAGAATATTATGAACAATGTATTAGGAAAACATAGACGAAAGTCACTGTATGTTTATTATAACTGTACGATGATTCAAGTATGAATGAAATGAATGTTGTTGCCCAAAGGAATGGTTCATTATCAGGAAACACTCCATAAACTTTCATTGCTTTGCAGATGATACTCAATTATATCTATCGATCAAACCAGAGGAGACCAACCAGCTCGCTAAAAGACATAAAAACATGGATGACCTGCAACTTCCTGATGTTAAACTCAGACAAAACTGAAGTTATTTTACTGGGCCCTGAACACCTCAGAGATCAATTATCTGGTGATGTGGTTTCTGTAAATGGCATTGCCCTGGCATCCAACACCACTGTAAAGAATCTCTAGTTATCTTTGACCGAGACTTGTCCTTTAACTCCCACGTTAAGCAAATCTCAAGGATTGCATTTTTTCATCTACGTAACATTTCAAAAATCAGGCACATCTTGTCTCAAAAAGATGCAGAAAAGCTGGTTCATGCGTTTGTTACTTCCAGACTAGATTACTGCAACTCCTTATTATCAGGCTGCTCTAATAAGTCTCTTAAATCCCTCCAGTTGATCCAGAATGCTGCAGCTCGTGTACTCACAAAAACTAAGAAAAGAGATCACATGACTCCTGTATTAGCTGCTCTGCACTGGCTCCCTGTAAAATCAAGAATCACATTTAAAATTCTTCTCCTCACCTACAAAGCCTTGATTGGTGATGCACCATCATATCTTAAGGAGCTTGTAGTACCATATTGCCCCACTAGAGAGCTGCGCTCACTAAATGCGGGGCTACTTGTGGTTCCTAGAGTCCTAAAAAGTAGGATGGGAGCCAGAGCCTTCAGTTATCAAGCTCCTCTTTTATGGAACCAGCTTCCTTCAGTCCGGGAGGCAGACACAGTCACCTCATTTAAGAATAGACTTAAGACTTTCCTCTTTAATAGTGCTTATAGTTAGGGCTGAATCAGGTTTGCCCTGGTCGAGCCCCTTGATATGCTGCTATAGGTTTATAGGCTGCTGGGGGATGTTTTAGGATACACTGAGCACCTATCTCCTCTTCTCTCTCTCCTTATGGATGAATTTACATCTCTCCATTGCACCTTATTAACTCTGCTTCCTCCCCTGAGTCTTTGTGACTTCACGTCTCATAGGGTCCATTGGACCTGGAGGTGTCTGATGCCTGGTGAGCTGGTCTCGTGTTGGCCCAGCTGATCGCCCCGCCCCCCCTCCTCTCTACCTCCCTTCCGTTTCATGGATTGTGGCGGTCCATTCATACATTGTCATATTCATGTAATGTGTTTATGTAACTCTGTAATGTTGTTCATTCTGTACACATAACATCTATTCCTGATTCGATGTGAGATCCTGGGACAGGGATGTCGTATGTGTACAGATTGTAAAGCCCTCTGAGGATAATTTGTAATTTGTGATATTGGGCTATATAAAATAAACTGAATTGAAAGAGTACTTAACCCCTCGCTAAACATTTGTTCAGGGTGTTAATGTTCTATTTCACGTGAACGTGGGAGACAGTCTCTATTAGCATTTTAGCTTGCTTTTAGCCTGTGGATCACGGACACGTGAAACGCCCTCGGCCGAGAACAAATATGCTGTTGATCATCTTTATCATAAAATAATTTTTATTATACATCATTGGATTCTGGACTTTCTCTCCGCCTGAGTCGCTCTAGGTTTTTTTAACTTAACAAGTGACCCTCGTCGTGGAATCTTGCAGCTACCTCAAGGCTGGCTCGTAGCTTGAGGCTAGAGCGTAGCATAATTTGGACCAGGCTGCCGCAGATGAAATGCTAGAGGAAGTGCCACCCCAAATATGGTCTACAGGAGACTATGATGTAGGGCAGGAGTTCTTAACCTTTTTGACCTTGGGGCCCAACTTTTCAAGTACAAAGTGGCTCGGGGCCCATTACAATAGTAACACCGTATTGGTTCAACTAATTGATGTCCCTCTTGGTTTGATTTGTATTCAATAACTAAATCAAATCCACTTACAGTTGAACAAGCAAAAGCATGATGCAATGCGATCATCACAAAGACATTGGTTTATCATGTGCATATAAACCTACACATACAAGACACCCAACAGGCGAACAATTCATGAAACAAATCAAGCTAATACAAGAACAAATTTAAAGGCTCAAGTCAGGCTTATTAACACAAAAATAACTAATACATTATTATTTAAACCGGGAATACCAAAGATACAAAGTCATTTCGCTAACAACCGGCTACTACACTTTGGTGAGAGACAACTCTGGATTCGGGAGGTATTACAAAGTCCACATACAGGTATTAGACCCAGCTAAAAGGTCCTGTCCGGTCATCGCCCGAAGTAGTCGCACCACTACCGGAGCTCCACCAGACTCCATGGTGAAGTACCTGAACATATCAAACATAAGGCAAACCATAGAAACTGAGACAGGGTTTAGCGAGGCTAACACTTGGCTTAATTGGCTTTTATACACTGCCAAAGACCTCCAGCGCCCAGATTGTTTAGTATGCGCTAACGCTAGACCTCAGTTAGCAACAGTGCCATTCGCAGTGAACCCCTATAATGACCCTGAAGGTTTCGAATGCATGTGGGGACTCTTTAAGAACGCAGTTGAAGTCAAGTGTACATTACTGTTTCCAGCAGTGCCCTCAGTACATCCCCCAACGTTTACATTTTACAAAGGCAACTCCACATGCCTACAAAGTTTGCAAGAGACAAACAACTTAGGGACCTTGACTGAATCACCATTAACATAACCCAGGCGGAAAAAAAGATATACTTTATTGTATTTAAAATATACTGATATTTTCAATATTACATTGCAAATATACTATCAAAGAATTGTACTTTCTGCAAATATATTTTAAATATACAACTTTTAACACACTTTAAAATAATTGTACTGTAATATACTTTTAATAAATATATTATAAGAAAAATATAGTTTAAGTGTAAGTTCTGTGCAATTGCTTAAATGTACTTCTTTGAACTTTGTTTTCAAACATATTTTTTGTATATTTCAAAATGTATGGTCTAAATTAGCTTTGAAACAATGTATTTGATACAGTTTAAATATATATTTTTTTGTAATTAGTAAGTAAACTTATTCATGCTATTATTTTGATATATTAATTGTAATATACTATTACCAGATTGTAAATATAATAATATTGTGTTAAAAGTATACAATAGTATAGCAAAAGTTATAATTTTGCTATACTATATATAATATAGTAATATTGTGGTAATAGCACCACATTATAAATATAATAATAAATAAATACCAAGTTTAAATATACCACATTTTTCCTAATTAGTAAGTAAAATATTAATGCTATTATTTTAATAATATGTTGTATTATTATTTTGGAATGTGTTAAAAGGTATTATTGTGAAAATGCAAAAAAAGCATATTTAAAAAATATATATTTTGATATCTTGCCGTTTTTGTGTTTTTAAATTATTATTGATTATGTGTAATTAGATACACTGAGAGCCCCTTTATAACCTTTCTAATTGTTTAAATGATCAAAATTGTATAACGTACAAAAATAGCTACATTATAAAATGTAATTGATGACCTTACTTAAAATAAATAGTGAGCTTAACTCATTTCTGCTTACTTTGTTGACCATACTTAAAGAAACTTGGTAAAGAACACTTTCTGGTGAGTAAAGTTATTAAACTTATCATCTCAAGTAACCTTTATTTAAAAGAATGAGTGAGGAGGACCCATCTTCAAAGCTCGGAGAAACTCGGCCGCAGTCGGCAGCGCTCGACTCGAATACGCATGCGCAGATGACCACTGAAGACGTTCTTTGCGTGAGGCTGAATGGCGAATGTAGAAGCGGGACGAAAGCGCCACTCTGTCGCGTTATTTTACGGTAAGTTCCATCTTACACGTTAACGGTGCAGTAACCTGGGAGTCATCGGGAAATTAGTCCAAATTAGAAACGAGTTTATCTGTTTACCTATTTAAAAGTAACGTAGCCTACAGTGCTCTTAACATATCACATCACGTTTCACTTATTACTTTTGATGACAGAAATATGAAGGCATTTTGACAGAAAGGACCGAACAGTGATGAAATATATGTTTGACCTGCACTGGTAGGAATATTGTTATGTCATATTGATATAGTTCCTCAATGTTAATACCCATTTACTGATTTAAATAATATTGGTTCAACAGGATTTCCAAATATCAAAATGTAAGAACATGTTGTATGAATATGCTGTGACATCATCTCTCGTCTCTTCTCTTAACAGATACTGTTATTAAAGAATGTCCACAGACGAGTGGCTCGGACGTGGAGCGTCATCAGGCCAAAGTGTAACAATGAGCACTTCAGCCAAAGAAAACTACATCATATGGATCAATGGTTGATGGTTCATTGTTGTGTTCTTAAATTATACTAAGTATACTTTAAGTTCTTCCAATTTAGCACAACAAAATAAATACACTTCAAATTGGGCTTAACTATTTAATCACAACTAAAATATATTAAGTACAAAATTAGTTGTTCCAAAATAGCCCACTTTAAGTATAGTTATGATTAGTAGGGCTTCAAGTATACTCAGGTATGCTAACATTAAATATACTTACATATTTATTTTTCACCTGGGAGCCGCAGGGGACAACAACAACACCAGCAGTAGAGTAAGTGACCAGAACACGGCTAGAGCTGATGTCTGGTGGTATTGCGGCGACAAGATTCTCAGAGACTATCTTCCAAAAAATTGGACAGGAACCTGTGCATTGGTTAGACTGATTATGCCAGTGACAATGATTCCATTAGGCCAGGACTCCCAGGAGCTCCATAACTCAAAGACACCCCGCAACCAGGGCTTAGTCAGGAGAAGGAGAGAGCTTATAGCCACCTCCTGTGATAGGAATGTGTATATAGACAGCATAGCGGTACCTAGAGGAGTGCTGGATGAATACAAAGCCTGAAATCAAATAACTTCCTAGTTTGAATAAATATTTCTATGGCCCACAATCAACAAAAATGTAGACTGGATTAATTACATTTATTACACCCAGCAGCGATTTGTAAATTACACTTGCAATGCCATCAAAGGTTTGATGGCACAATTGGATAAAACCTCATTAATGGCTTGGCAAAATAGAATGGCATTAGATATGCTCCTGGCAGGGAAAGGCGAAGTGTGTAAGATGTTTGGTTCACTGTGTTGCACATTCATCCCCAACAACAACCCCTGGCGGATCAGTGACCAGGGCACTAGCAGGACTCACCTCACTTAGTGAGGAATTAAAAGAGAACGCAGGAGTAAAAGACTCCTTCTCAGACATGTTGGAGAATTGGTTCGTAAAATAGAAACAGCCACGATGACAGCGACTTTGGTGCTCTGTGGATGTTTTGTATTCCTTGCCTCAGGACTTTGTTTACCAGACTTATAACCACCGCACTGAAGAAAGAGGACCAGCAATTGATGATGCGGCTGGTAACTGCGAATGTAGAAGTAGATGAGCAAGATCCAGACACGGAATAGATCTATTTAACCCCACCTCCATGTTATTTTGATCTAATGAGGTGATATTTGAAAACTGAAAGCAAAAATAACAAATAACTGGTATTAACATTTTTCCAAGTCAGACGGACCAAATTTCAGCCAGAAGCCCGGACTGGAGAACTTCTCCGTACTTCTAACTTTCCTCCTCAGCAGCATTTGTCTCTCCATCACCGACCTTCATCATGCACCTGCCTGCCTTGTTGACCTCACCATCAGATGAACTCCGCCCATACGGGAACAGGTAGTATGGAGGAGATCATGAAGGAGATCATGAAGGAGATCATGGAGATCATGAAGGAGATCATGGAGGAGATCTTGAAGGAGATTATGGAGGAGATCATGAAGGAGATCATGGAGGAGATCATGAAGGAGATCATTGAGGAGATCATGAAGGAGTTTGTGGAGGAGATCTTGAAGGAGATTATGGAGGAGATCATGAAGGAGATCATGGAGGAGATCATGAAGGAGATCATTGAGGAGATCATGAAGGAGTTTGTGGAGGAGATCATGAAGGAGATCATGGAGGAGATCATGAAGGAGATCATTGAGGAGATCATGAAGGAGTTTGTGGAGGAGATCTTGAAGGAGATTATGGAGGAGATCATAAAGGAGATCATGGAGATCGTGGAGGAGATCATGGAGAAGGAGTGCGCAGAGAGGAGCAGGATACAAAGAGACACATGCACAGATAGACACAGATCTAATCACAACAATCACACATCACACATGTTTACCTGTGTGATGATTAGAACCACACTGACAATTATTATGAGGATGTTTTTATAGCACAGGAATATGGGAGATAATACGGGTGAAGATAAATAATCTATTACAAAGATGTTTGTACTATGGAATAGTACAAAGGAGGGAATTGTAGAGTTGTAATGGTTTTTATCTTTACTTGCACATGTATATAAAGAATGTCCATGTTTAGATTAATACATAAGAGAGATATGATTAATAAGGGATATTATGAAGAATGTATTAGGAACACATAGAAGAAAGTCACTGTATGTTTATTATACCTGTAAGATGATTCAAGTATGAATGAAATGAATAGATCATGGGAGGCGTAGTTAAAATGAAGTTTTAAACAGCTGTTGTGCAAACCGGACGTGGGAAAAAGCAGAAGTAGTGGACTGTTTACTTTATTGTGGACTCGCCTCCCGTGAAGCGGTTAGCCAGTAGCATGAGGTTAGCTTGTAGCATGCAGTTAGCCAGTAGCATGAGGTTAGCCAGTAGCGTGCGGTTAGCCAGTAGCATGCAGTTAGCCAGTAGCGTGCGGTTAGCCAGTAGCGTGAGGTTAGCCAGTAGCGTGAGGTTAGCCAGTAGCATGCAGTTAGCCAGTAGCATGAGGTTAGCCAGTAGCGTGAGGTTAGCCAGTAGCATGCATTATGGACATGTGGAACGCCCTCAGCCGAGAACAAATATGCCGTTGATCATCTTTATCATTAAATACTTTTTATTATACATCATTGGATTCTGGACTTTCTCTCCGCCCGAGTCGCTCTAGGTTTTTCGAACTTGACAATATTTATATTACACAAAGAATGAATTCTACTCATTCTATGCATCATCATTCTCACACAAGAAATCAAAGGGACTAAACCTCCGAACCCCATTCAGTTGGCCCCCAGGATGAACCCAGAGGAACTTTGTGGTTCTTTGAGACGGAACGTTCTGTACTTGATGAGCCATCACATTACAGTCCCGCACTATTCTAGAGCCAACATTGTGTAGATTCAACTGCAGTCATTTTGAATTTGTATACATTACTTTTCAGCAATACCTCAATAAACAACTCTAATTGTTGTAAAATAGCAATACAGTTACATCTGGAACTGCCGTCCAGCGTCATGTATACATCGACTGTCAGTGTTGTGTGGACAGATCTACGCATAGCAAATTAAACACAGCGCATTTATGTTTGGACATTTATTCAATACACTGTGTACAAAATAATTAAACGGAAAATATGACGTGAATGTGTAATCTGTATTCATACAAACATTTCATTCCGACAAAAACTGAACCCATCTTAAAAAAGGGCTAACATTCTCATGATCGCATGAAAATAAAATAAAAAAAACAACAACTAATACATTCTCACAGTCCCACAAGAGAAACAAAGGTCATCGTTTTCACAGAAAACAGTCATATGCCCATGTCATATGATTGTCATCCCACACTCTGGAGCTGCTCAACAGACGCAGAGGGAACGGGTACACATGGTAAGACACACGGCTGTGGCTTCTTCTTCTCCTCATTCAATAGCAGCTGCTGGAAGAACCCAACATCTGACCACCATGCAGTTTGTCTTCAGGTCCCTCTTTAACAGGTCATGGCTGTGTGGGCCATTTGCTTTATAAAGTGCTTCCTAAATGTTTGTGCCACTTTTCTGACTCTCCTGAAGGAGCCTACGTAAAGGGAATATGAGACAGTATCACATGTACACAGCACAAGTGTGTACACACACACCGCCACGATCAGAAGGAATTCAGTGGTGTGAAAGCTTTCTGTCTGTTTGGTCGACCGTGTTAAGGGTGTGGAAAGAGATGGATGAGATGGTAGCTAGCTGCAGCAGCTCATAGTGGTTCAGTGTCACTGTTAAAAATGATCCCAATAAAAACACACAGTGGCATCAGTGATCGTGTCCCAGCCTTCCGTGAGCACAGCTGGCTGCTTCAGGCCAGTCTCTAACAGTGAGGGGTTGATCAAAGCTCTGAGATGGTCCCGTTGGCAGCAGTGCCACTAGTGTCCGTGCTGTGGGTGCTGGTTGTGTTGGTTGTTAGCGGGGTGATTGGGGGGCAGCAGGGGTCCGTTCACACCAGGATGGTAGAAAGCACAGTTGCTCTCGTATCTGCAGCTTCCCTTCATCATGAAGTGACGACACACTGGCCTCTTGGACATGTCTGACAGGAGGAGACACCGCAGCGTTACCATCACTCATACACACACACACACACACACACACACTTCCTCCTCGCACTTTATACATTAAATGACTCAATATAGGTTTTCTAATAACGTTTTTGTTACCTTAGAATGAGCTCTTTATATCTACATACGGAACATGTATCTACAGTAGCCCAGAACGGACAAACTAAAGGCCGGCTCGGTTTTCACATTGTCACTGGAATCAAATTCTACAAATAATCTAATACCAATACCATAATATTAGGATTAGGATTTATGAGGGTAGGTCATTTCAACCCTTTACAGCTGACCACAGGCCCCTGTCCCACATACCATTCATGTTGTTGTGCCCTCCTCTTGGCCCCCCTCGTCCTCTGCCCCTGAAACCCGGCTCTCCTCCTCGGCCCCGTCCTCCTCGGTGGAAGTGGCCCCCTCTGTGAGGCCCTCCTCTCATGGATTCATCTCCCCAGTAGTTGCCATTGTCTCCTCGGCCCTGGCCCGGTGGCGGCCCCATCATGCGTGGGCCTCCACTGCTGTTGAAAGGTGGGCCGTGGTTGTGAGGGGGTGGAGGGTGGTTGAAGCGAGGACCGCCGGGTGGATTGTTGGGTGGGTAGCCGCCGTTCATGGGCATCTGCATGTGCAGGTTCATGTTGTTCATACCTGGACCGTGGCCCAGCAAACCCGGGTTGACTAGATAGAAAAAGTACAGGTTACTTAAGGATGAGTAACAGGACCCCCACAGGTGGTCATGCTGCTACGATAGAAGGAGGAGACATTGACTTTACCTGGTGGAGGTCCCCCCTGGTTCTGGTTCTGGGTTTGCTGCAAAGAGCCCAGTAGCTGTTTAATCTTGTCTGAGAAATTGGGCTGCTTGATCAAGTCTTCAGTAGACTGGTTACCAGAAGCCCCCTGAGGACAGACAGCCACACATCAGCTTCACACTACAACTAGCAAAACCTGCTCACATATTTGATAAAGACATTTCATGACAAACAAAATGTGAATTTGGTGAACTTTGATAAGCCAGTAAACCAGGAGTGTGCAAATGCTCCCTCTATTAAACATGTACCATGATGGATGAGAGCAGCTCCTGTACGTTGACAGTGGCAGGCACAGGGTTGGTGACTGTGGGTGTGGCCTGCGGGCTACGAGAGAGAGAGCTGCTGCTCAGGTTGCCCATGAGGTTGGCCAGGACGGGGGGGAGCTTGGAGCTCTCGTTCTGGGCCATGGCAGAGCCCTGCTGTGACGACGTGTCCATGGGCTCAGCGTAGCCGTCCTCCTGCATGGTGGAGTCCTGCAGGGACACAATGTGTTCATTAGGAGGAAGAGAAATGAGAGGCTGAATGTGTGAGTGTGAGTGCTTGAAGTGAACTAACCTCGTCCAGAGGAATGACACGGGGAGGCATCGGTTCATAAGGCTCCGGGTCGGGTTCATGGGGAGTATCAGGCACACTAGTGAGAGGACAAGAAGGGGAATCATTAGCATACATTGCAGGCCTGAGTAGAATAAACATATAAAGAGTCAACAGTTCAGATTCCTGATGAACGCTGTCTTTCCATTTGGGCCTAGAGTCCATATTGTGTATTTCTTCCAACCTGCTCTAGAAACAGCAGGCTGTGTCTGAAGTCCTACCTCTCTTTGCTGAGGAAGATCTCCTGCAGGATGCCCATCTCACGGTCTCTCTGGGTGAGTTTCTCCGTGCTGTTGGCCCCGGAGATGACCAAGCTGCCGGTCAGCGTGAAGGGCCTCGGGGGGGTCCAGGGGACTCTCTCTTCCATGGTGTCATGGGAGAGGCGGCGGGCCATCTCAAACGTCTGCCTGTCCATCATCAGCTCTCGTTTAGCGGCCTCACCAAAGTCCTTGATCTTGTTGACGTTGACTGTGAATGATGTGTCATATTAGAAGTCATATAACTCAGCTAGGAATCAGATAGTCATAGAACAGTTAGGACATTGGCCGTACCTCTCTCCGTCTCATCCAGGTCAAAGTAGAAGTAGTGTTTGAGCTGCTCTTCCTCAGCCCAGTGGACTGTCTTCTTCTTCTTGCCTTTCTTGGTCAAGCTCTCTTCTTCTCCTCGTGGTTCTGCTAGAGCATTAGGCTTCTCACCTACAAACACAGACAACAAGAAAGAAGGCCGTGAGGAGATTGACAACAGTCATATTTTCAACAGACAGATAATATAATGTGAAAGTTCATTAAACGTATCATCCTCAAGGACCGTACCGTTGTCAGAGACCTCAGCCTCCTCAGAAGGAACGGGGGTCCCAGGCCGCTCCGGCTCCTGGGTTTCATCAGCAGGAGTGATGGAAGCAGCCGTTTCTGGAGATGACGGTTTAGCGGAAGATGAAGAGTACGCAGATTGTTTGCTGTCAGATGGACTCCCCTGAGGACAGAAAAGTAACGAGAATGACACAAGTTTGGGACTTTAAACTTCTTGGAAAGTCTAACAACTATTTCCTCACTTATCTGCACCAGCTATTCACATCACAGACGGCAAATGATTACACAGACAGTACAGCGAAGTCTATCATGTTTGGTTTAAATTTAAACGACAGCAATCACATTTATTCTGAGGACATGAAAAGATACCTAAATACAAATCCGTTTTGGACTGACAATGAGATAAGTGTGTACCTTGTTAGATGTGGGGGAGACTGCCTTGGTACTAGGGGTAGGACAAGCACTGGCTTTCTTCTTTTTGATTTTGATCCCTGGCACTGGAGCAGAGTTTAGAGCATCCAGGAACCCTGTGCACTCCATTGCTGCAGTGAGGAGGACACAAGAGAGCAGTGAACACCACCTCCACCATCATCTCTCTCACATGCAGTTCAGATGTGATTGTGTGTTTCAAACCTACGTTGTGCTGGAATGATCTTGACTTTAATCTCTTTGGCAGAGTTAGAGGGGGTGTTCAGTGGTTTATATTTTTTCTCCAGAGGTGGAGCATCTGGTGGACCAGAGCTGTTGGGAAAAGGAACACAAAAGGGAACATGTAAGCACTGTCACCAGCCACCAGAGGGCAGCACTCAGCCAGTGGCATGAATCCACATCAGGATGGTGCTGTGCTATCAGAGCCAGTAAGGGGGCCAGTACCTTAGCCTCTTGAGGACTGGAGGCTTGATGTTGTACTTGTCGCCCAGCTGTGGGGCGATGGGCGTCTTCTTCACAGGGGCCAGGCTGGGAGTGTCCATCTCCAATCCTACACAAAACAGAACATATCCATTATATACAGTGTGTGAAACACCGGAGTCTCAAGCAAATATGAATAGTGAGTGTGAGATGACGTAAATGACAGCCAGCCAGAAATGCAACAGGGTGAATGGCACATTTGATCCATTCGTGTTCTTGAGAACCTGGATAAAGCAAGACATTGGCTCACCTTTTCTTGGATACCAGGACGACAACTAGATGTACGTTGTGTAGTTGTGCGAGTGGCCTTTTTGTTAAGGACATTAGGCTCAGTGATTTGGGTGCAAAGTGTGTACGCCCAGTCTTTGGGTATTCAGCATTATACTGGAGCACATTTCAACATGATCAGATGTGACATTCAGGGCCAACTCCATCACTGCTCATCAGGTTCTGTTTACCTATGGAGCGAATCTTTGCATGGCTGGGTGCATGAGCTTTAGGTTTCTCCTTCTTCTTCTCCTCTTCTCCACTCTTTTCCTTCACGTCCCGTACCAGAACCTTGCCCTCCTCTTTCTTCTTTTTCTTATCTGGAGGAGAGATGGAGTGTGTTACTACGTGTTGCAGGTCAGAGTCACTGGGAGAAACAGACAGAATTGGGGGTGCGTACCAGCAGGAGAGCTGCCGCTGCTCAACACGCTCTGGGAGCGGATGGTAGCCATCCAGCCTTCTACCAGCACAGACGCCAACTTCCTCAGCTCTAAAAGTACAACACAAGCGTATGAGTGTGATACAGCCTTTCTCTTTATACAATGCTTTCATGTTTGATGTACAAGCTCACTGACCTTCGGTGTCGGCACTCTTGCTCAGCTGCTTCACCAGCTTGGCCGTGTTGTTCTGGGAGCACATGAATGCAGGGACAGGTTAGAAGCTACAGTTGCCTGTGCACTTTACGGAGGAGTGTTCTGATGGAGGGACGGAGACATTACCTGCTTCAGGTGGTCCACTTTGAGAGGCAGCTTCTGCAGTGTGAGCAGGATGAGTTGCAATAGGGGGGTGTTGTTGGTGGTTTTGGAGTAGGTGAGCCAGGCGTTAAGCATCCTGTAGCCACCAACTCTGATAAACCTGGATGAAGGAGGGAAAGGTGGAGTATAATGAAGGATGCAGATAGTCATGGATTACACTTGCTGATCCAGAAGACACGGAAACCTCCTAATAATTACTCGGATTATAAGAAGTGATTATGTTCAGAGGCTAGTGCTATTCTGTGACACCATCTGTCCATTCTCTCTGACGTTGGTGGATGAACATTTGCTCTCTTGAGTATTTCTCACAGCAGATGTGGGATCCATTCATGCTGGTTTGTGTTTGTCCAGCATGTGAAACGTTGGTAAAAAAACAGACCGAATTGTAACTTGATACTAACTCTAGAAACATGTATGTAGAAATGGTTCCAGGCCTAACTATAAGGTTTATTGATGCACTTCATTTGGTCTGAACACTCTTTAGTTTATTTTAGTATCATGGAAAAGCTGTGAAAAAGACCGTGAGTTAACCTGAAGTATGAGTTCAATTTACAGTTCTTCCAATTTAATGGAATATTATCATACTTGTATCCATACGTGTCAATATGAATTAAGAACCAGATGTGCAACATACAGCATATGAAGTAGAAGTAAGGCCTACCTATTCAGAACATCATGGGATTTGGTCTGCAGCAGGATGCTCAGGTACATACATCTACTGACCATCTTGGTAGAAGCTTTCATCAGGCTGCATTAAAAAACAAAAGCGGAAGTATGAACATATGACATGGTGCAGTCAAGAAGTTAAAGATCTAACAGGGCACATAAATGAATTGGGCCTCTTTCACTTCCTCACCTGAACACCTTTGGGACTCCCTCCAAGCTGCGCAGCTCTCCATCTTTCCCCAGCAGAGCCTCCACACCCTTCAGAATCTCTCTGGGGTCCACCGGTCCTCCAGCCATATCTGAAACACACACCGCAAACAATGAGTGCACACGCCAACAGGACATTTTCTGTTATATAGGAAATATATGGTCTTTGATTAAAAAAAGGTATTCAAGTGCATTTAGTGGGGATGGTTTGCCTGCTGGATAGTAACGGGTGCTCCACACTTCTCTGTAGGAATTAACGCCTCCGATCGGTTCGGTTTCTAAAATGTCCAACGGAGGCTCAAAAGCCACTTCCCATGGGACACACAAAGCTAAACGTTATCAGACTGACACTTGGTTTCACCTCACCGCAGCACATCGTCTAGACTCCACTGTGGATCATCTCCATTCTGACACTGCGGTTCTCGCAAAGACCTGACTCACAACACCCAAATCAGGAGATCAGTACCACAAGCTGTCATCAGATCTGCTGAGGTGCCACACAGGCCATCTTCCAGAGGGATGCAGGAGCAGAGAAACTTGAGCTACATGTCAGTAAAGCAGCAGGCTAAGAAAGGAAAAGTAACTCCATCAGCTGACGATCTGGCTGACCTGCTCACATGCACATCACTAGGCTCTGACAGGCAGTCATCCACAGTGCAGGGTGACTTCAGTGTGCTGCCTCATTCTTGAGATGTTTGGAGACGTGACATCAGTTCAGCAGGATGTCTCCTCTGGGACATGTACTTGCAGGACAGGATGTTTATCTTGCAGTGCGAGGCAACACTATTTATTCTTCAGGCTATGAATTAAGAAGCAGCAGCAACGCAGGAACTAAACTGCATGTTATTAACTGAGCAACAAAATACTAAACATTCACTAGAAATCAACTTGTTTCATTTACCTACCATTTATTTTTATTTAATGGTGTTCCTATTTATATCTAAATAAACCATTGATATAAATTCAATAGCTTTAACTACAATTTATTTTTTACAAATAAATATATGATATTAATATGGATCAGAAACAAGAGGTACGGTCAAAGTCTTGTTAGAACAAGAATAACCAAAGGGATGAATTTTAAAAACAAATGTTACTGGTAATGATGTATCACATTTTTAATGACACATGTCTCTCACAATCATTCACATAAAAAAACAAATCAAACCAGGAGAATGGTAACAGAATCATCAACAGTCAATGGAAACTCTATTGTCACTTTTCATGTGGTATCTGGTGAAATGAGGAATGGCCAAAATTTAGATTAAAACACATGAAAAATGTGTCTGTATGAAGTATGAAATGCTTGAAAACAGTGGAATTAGTCAATTAAAAACTCAGTGGCGTCACCGTTCCAGCCGCGGTACAAATGAGGTCACTACCTGCCGCCCCCAGGTCCCTTTGTGTCTACACACCACTCCACTGTCTAAAAGGCAGAGCATTGTTAGTGCAGCATCACATGACAGTCTCAAGTGTCATTAATGTGACTGTAAAACCAAGTCACAAATGAAAGGTGTTGGATGTTCACAATAGTGTGTCCAACGTGATCCAAACAAAGACAGCCGACACTAACTCACCGGGCCTTTATGAATGTCTGCACTGTTACAGATTAAAGAAACTACCATGACAGAAGGTCTTATGAATAACCTGTGAGTGGTTCTTGATGTAACGCTGGCCGTGCATCTTTTAAGCATGCACATATTTGTCAATGTTTATACACTTCATAATGGAACCGTTCTAACCCGAGAGCAGAACCTGCTATTCTGGCGGAAATCAATTCATTGGAAATGTCATGATGTGAGGAATCAGTTAGGTCTTACCCGGAAAACTGTTGGAGTAGAAGTTATATATAGTCTCAGACCTCCACAACACTGCAAATAACCCACTTCCTGTAAACGTCACAATCGTTACACATATACACACAATCAGTGTTAATCACGGCCCTGGATCAGTGGGGGAAAGAGCATTATTGGTGCATTGCCATAATGTGGTGTCACGACATCTATCACTGGAACATTATGGAAAACAAACTAGGACCACGCCTTCTAAAATATTATAATTGACTAAAGGTTGTGTACTAGTAGACTTCACAACGATCACAAAATAATGTAAACCGGTTATGAGGGCAGTTCAACGGGCACAGCCTGTGGTCACAGCGGAGAACAGGCCTGTCAGAGGGGGGGCGGGGGGAGCTGAGCCGCCTGCTAATCAGAGCCCTCCCCCGGTAACCACTTCCACCACGACGGCAAACGAAAGCAATCCCACACAAGCAACAATGGCTCCCCGAGCAAAGACCGTGCTGCTCGAGAAGAAAACAAGTTACCGAGCACCACACGCGCGCCAGGCAGTCTGTACTTTTCTGCTTGTCAGTTTTGTAAAAACTCCCAAAGGTTGCTCCGAGAACACGGCCAGCCCCCCGGAGCTGCCCGACGACGGAAAGCAAACCACAAGCAGTCCGCCATTTTTCAAGATCCCGACTGTTTGTGTTTAGAAGGAGCACGTCGCTTGAGTCATCCTGCAATCTTTATCCACAGATTGCCGAGTACGTGATGCTTTCGGGAAGTCCCTGTGCTTTAATTATCGACACACACGGTGCTTCATAAAATCTGTCCGCAATCCTCAAGCTAACGCAATCTTTATGTATAGATTGCAGTTTGTGTTCGTTCCGTGAAGCAGCCCCTATAAAACGATCTGGCAGGCAAAAAGTCCGACTTCATGAACTGGAATTGGGTTTTTTGTGTCTACGGCAATCTTTATGAATAGATTGCTTATGGATAATTTACGAATTTACTGACTATCGTAACTTTTTTATTTATACAACTCGCCCATTCCGTCTCACACACAAAGAAACGGAGCCTCGTGCCTCCGTCCACTTTCCTGTGTGAGCTCATTCTAGAAGCTTTCTATATTCAAATGGTTGAGAAGAACCACGCTAACTTACGGTGCCGGCTAACCAGCTACCGCTAACCAGCCCAGCGTCTACGACCATCTGCACTTGATTGATCTCGATTCAATTTAACTTCAAAATCAACTTACTATCGACACTACAGGTCCTCAGCGTCTCGGGTGTATTAGAGTGTGCTTTTCAGGCACTTATATCTCTTATTTCATCAATGTTATACCGTCAACCTTCCTTCATGGTTTTAATATCAAATGGAATACTTCTTATGGGTGGGGCTGAAAGCTAGCCTTTCCTTCAGGAACAAGCTGGAGGCAAAAATAGTAATCAAATGTCCATTACTTGAAGAAAAAAATATGAATTTGAGTAGAGCTGCTCAAAGTCCTTGACGGGCCAGTCTTCTGCAAAGCGAATTCATACCTGAAAAACACACAGAAAACACACATTTTAATGTAGAGTCTGAGAAATACCGTCGTATTAAAGCCCTTTGTTGGTTCTCGAACACATTCAGTAGGTATTTCGCATTTTAGTCGGAGAAAATGTAGAAAATCAGCCTCGCTGCCTTTCTGACTTCACTTACCTTTGACCAAATCCAGGAATGAGACTGCAGGGGAGGGGCCTGGTTTTTATACTATGTGACGAGATTTACGTCACGGGCAACGTTTTTTCTGTTTTCGCTGAAACAAAATGGTGATCAGCCAACCTTCACTGGTCCAGTCAAGGACATAATGGCGTGTCACACATTTTGCAAGCTGTTATTTAAAATTACTCCCTAGATTTACGTTGACAATGCCCTGTATTTGCCTAATAAAGTGCACATTCAAGCATACCAACCAATGTCGTTGAGTTGGCTGGATTGTAGTCATTATTTAATATAATAAATTAGTTAACAGTATTGCTTCAAAATGGCGCCTACTTTGTTTGTCGGGGTTGTGTCGCCACCATGGTTGTGACTAGAACATTTTAACAATCATCTAAATCCAACAAACGCAGATAAAACTGTAAGAATATGGCTTCACATGTAGTATAAAGTAATTATTTACGATACAATTTTGATTAAAAAATTAACGTTGTATATTGCTAAATAATCGCTTGATCTTTCACCTTTCACTTATAACCCCATAGTGACAGACAAAATGGCTGCCTCCTTTCAAGGGATCGCGAAGCTTCTGGGTCGTCTCTCGCCTTCCTTTTCACATCCATTGCGACAGTACCGGGTATTTATTTTCACTTTTCTGTTTGCCGATAATTCTATGAGTTTATATGTGATCAGTTTGTATTGCTGTTTTTAAATATTGAGGTGATATGACCGTTTCCTCCACTGTACACAACGTGTACACTACCGGAGAACCCCACGCAGACACAATACTGTGGAACACAGGATGGCTGTGATACTGTATTGTATGATGGCATTAAATGACAAGTATGGCCTACTATTCCAGTAGGGAGCAATATGCATGTTAACTTGTTTCGCTACGTTGTCCGAAAGGCAAGTCACAACTACATTGCCATTTTATTCAAGTTTAATGTGCACGCTTTCCTACTTTAACATTGCAGCAGTGGCTCAAAATCATCCCTCCACATGAATAGTTTAATCTTATCTCAATTCGATTGACTGAAATACATAATTGACAATTAACAATAATAAACAATTGAGTTGTTTAGCCCAAAATCACAGAAAGATTAAGAGCATAAGAAAAGCTCAGCCCCCAAAAAACTAAACGGAGAAAAAAAGGGGCACTAACATTAAACCTGATTCAGCCCTAACTATAAGCACTATCAAACAGGAAAGTCTTAAGTCTATTTTTTAATGAGGTGACTGTGTCTGCCTCCCGGACTGAAAGTGGAAGCTGGTTCCATAAAAGAGGAGCTTGATAACTGAAGGCTCTTGCTCCCATCCTACTTTTTAGGACTCTAGGAACCACGAGTAGCCCCGCATTTAGTGAGCGCAGCTCTCTAGTGGGGCAATATGGTACTACAAGCTCCTTAAGATATGATGGTGCATCACCAATCAAGGCTTTGTAGGTGAGGAGAAGAATTTTAAATGTGATTCTTGATTTTGCAGGGATCCAGTGCATAGAAGCTAAAACATACATTTACTCATGTTGTGACGATGGTAATGGTGAGAGTTTTCTTTTGCATTCAGTCCTGTCTGCAGAGGCTGCGTGTAGGATGCTGCCCGGGTCTCTCTCCATTTGTACCTCCAAGTCACTCGTTCTGCAAAGCATTATCGCTCCAGGATGAGAATGCTACTCAGGCCACTGAGGCTCTCCTCCGCTACAAGGAAAGACCCTGGGATTATCTGGAGAGTGAAGGTACCTTAAAGAAACTCAAGTCTCAGCTCCCGTTCTTGTACTTGTTTTCATATATATTCCTTTCCTCTGACAGAGTACATTGAGAGGTATGGGACCAATCCAGTGTGGGAAGGCTACAGGAGGAACCACAAAGGTGGTATTCCTCCACAGAAGACACGCAAGACTTGCATTGTAACGTTTCTATTTGAATCCATCCTCTAATGGTTCTATGCATTACATCTGTCACATAAAGGGAAGTCACCTAAACACTAATTCTGTTTCTGTAGAGAGGAGACAAGATATGTGGAAACCCCTGTCCAGTTTGTCGGGATCCAAACATTATAATCCATTATCAGGTGGGTCACACTGGTGCTCTCACCACGCATCTAACACATTGTGCTGTTCTATTTTAATATTAATGTCAACATTTTACTGCTGAAGTCGTCTGAGTCTGGAGGCTTTTATTCTAACCAAGCACTGCATCTGCTCATTTAATTGATTTATTTTTAAATAAATACTTGTTTGATATTGTCCATAGCATTTGAATAATGAGCATCTGGCTGCATAAATGGACAGTTTATAACAGTGGCCAGGGGGAGCACTGTATGTTGTTAGACGGCACATAGACAGAGCCTCAGTACAATTGAAACAGGAGTTGTCCATTCTTGTAGCTTCATTGTTTTTCTGACCTGACCAGGCACATTTCCATTCAATAACAATAAAGTGAGAAAGAAAGTAAAACTTTGTACCATGTTCGTTCTAAAAAACAGGAAACTCTTTGTGAATTATGTGGCATCAAAGCTTTTGCAGCATAATCAGGACATAAATATCTTAAAATTCTACATCAGCCATATTACGTGTTTTCATAAACATAATTTAAATAAAAATCCTATAATAAAGCAAGCTTTAGACTTTAACAGTCGGAAAACTGTTCGAGTGGCAGAGCCACTACAGAAAAAGCCCCCCCTCTTTTCTCATTCGACCAATACTTTCTCCATTTGTTAGGTCAGCTAATTGTGAAAAATCCAAGGTGATGTCTTCAAACGGTTCAAAAACAAAATATTTTCAGTTTACATTCATAGAAGAGTAGAGACAAATTGGAACCTGTAATTTAATTTCTATTCGATCAAAATTATTGACAATTATATTTCTATTAACCAACTGATCAATTCATCATGTGTTGGCTCTGAAGCTGATATTGTCTGATCAGTCAGGGCTCTGTCCTGTTTGCTTTGGTTCAGTATCACTTGAAACTACCTCTCAAGTCCTGTACTTGTACTCTATTTCCATCTGATGCTTACTCTCTCTCCCGGTACCTTTTATAGGGAATCTGATGTCATTTTGACACCACTACATTAGTTTGACAACTGATTTATATTTTCCTTTAAAATCCTCTGCTAAACTCCCAAAATACGATTAATTGTTCAAATGAAACTAGCGTTCACACCCGTTTTGCTTTGAGTCCTGTTAGCTAACACATTGTGTGCATTGAATTGGCAGGCTCATAAGAAGCAAAGGGCTAAAGCAGCTGATGTCTGCTGTATCTGAATCTTGACAGCACAATGTTGAAATGAACCAAACAACTGACTGATAACGGACTTCAATACCTTTGTAAACACACCATGGCAACATGCTTCTTACAGCAGCTCACAGGGCCTCTGTAGTATTGGCAGTAAAGAATTAGCTTGCTTTCTTGTTTATTGAATAATCATAAACAGCTAACCTAAATGTATCCCCTCTTGCAGAATGTGAAATTGTTGCAGCAGTTCATTAGTCCCCACACTGGAATGGTGTATGATCCCACTCGAACCGGTAGGTCCTAAACATAAGCACGTAGTGATGCATGGGGTGTCCAGTTGATCATGGAGTGTTGTTGTCTCCAGGTGTGTGTATGAAACGGCAGAAGAAGCTGCATGAGGCAATCGACACGGCAAAAGATCACGGTATGTAGGCAACACGACCTCTGAATGGACAGGTGGATGTTTTGGGGTGGGGCTGTACGAGGAACTGTCCGGGTTTACGTGTAAGCTCTATGTAGAATATTTTCACTGTTTTGCTGTAACAGTTCTGACAGGTATTGATTAGCAGCACCTGTGGACCGCGAATATTCACACAACCAGTAACGGAATTATTCAAACATCTGTTCAATGTATGATAAACACCCTGTTTCTTCCTCCAGGATTTCTTCCCTTTCAGATTCCATATGTGGAATTTTCAGGAGAGGACTACTCCAATTCCCATGATGCTGTGGGGTCCACATCACCTCCCCAGTCGTTGACCTCTGGTGAAACCTGGTATAAGTGGTACAGTGAGATAACGCCTGATGAGAAGGAAGTGGCTAAAGTGAAGAAGACATATAAGGCTTACTTAAAGTGATGAAGATACAGAACCAGTCTAGGTGATCATGTTGTTGCCGTAAATGTAATGACTAACGTACTTTGGTTTGCTGACTGATGTGAATTTCTGGCCACTTCGCATATCTTACTGGTATGTAAATACAAATTGCACAATAAAAACAATGAAAAATTGATTTATTTTATTGTTTGTCTTTAGGAGCTCATAACCAAATATGTAGTAGACCTCCCTCTATTTCTAGAAATAAACAGTAACTCCAGGAAGGGGCTTTGCTCGGAGACACATCCGACTGGTCCCAGCTGGCGTGTGCGCAGCATACGGTGATCAGGGGTTGACCTTGTTGACCATGGTTTCTCCCAGAGACTCCAGCACCTCCCGCTTATAATCGTCGAAGTCTCCATCGATCTGGTTTGCCGTACTGTCCTCCACGACCCACATCTGGCACTGAGTCTCTGTGATAAGCCGGGCGTCGTGACTCACGATGATCACAGCTGGACAACAAGAGACAGATGTTAGCGCTAGGAAGAACTGACAGCTTTCATTCATTACGTGAACGTAGCCGCCTCTCTTCAATCTCTGGACTTTTTACGCTTATTCCAGTCTGCGAGTTCTTTATTTCCACCAGGAACAGAAATGACCAAATAAACGACTCATGGAAGTGACATTTATGACACTTAAGTCAAAATGATGATGAATTTTTTATTTACCTAAATTGTGTCTTACTGTTGCAAAATAATGTCACAGTATTAACAGGGGTCGACTTCTGTAAGGTGTCAGCATTACAGTTGGTCCATACGAGCACGCTGACCCTTTAACCTCATTAAAGGGAACGCAATATATCTTTAACCTCACTAATGTCCGCAAGGCTCTGAATTCAAGTGCCTCAATCAAACTTAACTGAGCTGTAATTCTTGTCTCATTTGTGGTCTAACAAACATTACATTTAGTTTTTGACTGAAAGTAAGAAACTTGCAATCTGTAATGATGAATAAATTATGAATGATAGACAGTTGCTGTTTGGTGTCTGCCACCCTTGAGGACACTTTCCTTTTAGACACTAAATTAAAAGTCCAGAATCAGTGTTGCATGTCGAACCCTGCATGCATTTCCTACTTTACAGGAAGATATTAGTTCCTATACATTTCACTACAATGTGTCCTTGATGGTGGACACCTTACCTCCTTTATATTCATTGATGGCCTCTGATAAAGCATCGATTGACTCAATGTCCAAATTGTTGGTGGGCTCATCCTAGGAGAGAAGAAGCAGTTGGTCATTCAGGGAGAACATCAGCAGTGTGGATCAAAGGCTCAGTGAAACTCACCAGGATCAGCACATCAGGTTGACGACAGGACAGCTCAGCAAACACTACTCTGGCCTTCTGCCCACCTGTTTAGAGACAAACCCAGAAAAATATTTGAAAATGTCTCCTTTCTGTAAGCCGACAGCAAATAAAACCAGGTTCATACCGGACAGTTTGGAGATCTGAATGGTGTGGGCGTGGCTCTCCAGTCCAAAACGTCCCAGGCACTTCCTGCCGTCCTGATAGGGAAGGTTAAAGTTCCTCATCAGGTACTCTGTGGCGGTCTCCTCCATGTTCAGCTGGTCAGCATACTGCTGGTTAAAGAAGCCCACTTTCTGCAGGCAGAAAAAAGACCAGAGTTACAACTCTTGTGATCATTTACCAGACTCACCATCTAACCACATGTTCACACTGAAAGGTAACACCACATTCAGAACAGGGAACCATGTCCTACCATGAGCAGGCGGTTGCTAGAACTGTCACAATCATGATCATCACAAGCGTCTCTGGTCGATAAGTCTTAAATAAACTTCAGATTTCGTTTGTAAAGATCTGGAGGCTTTACCAGGGCTGGAGAGAGGAGAGCCAGGACCGTACTAACTCTGCTTCACTACATTTAGTATTAACTGTGTTCACTACATTTAGTATTAACTGTGTTCACTACATTTAGTATTAACTGTGTTCACTACATTTAGTATTAACTGTGTTCACTGCATTTAGTATTAACTGTGTTCACTACATTTAGTATTAACTGTGTTCACTGCATTTAGTATTAACTGTGTTTACTACATTTAGTACCAACTATGCTTCACTGCATTGAATACTAACTCTGCTTCACTACATTGAATACTAACTCTGCTTCACTACATTGAATACTAACTCTGCTTCACTACATTGAATACTAACTCTGCTTCACTACATTGAATACTAACTCTGCTTCACTACATTGAATACTAACTCTGCTTCACTACATTGAATACTAACTCTGCTTCACTACATTGAATACTAACTCTGCTTCACTACATTGAATACTAACTCTGCTTCACTACATTGAATACTAACTCTGCTTCACTACATTTAGTATTAACTGTGTTCACTACATTTAGTATTAACTGTGCTTCAACACATTTAGTACTAACTCTGCTTCACTACATTTAGTACCAACTATGCTTCACTACATTTAGTACTAACTCTGCTTCACTACATTGAATACTAACTCTGCTTCACTACATTGAATACTAACTCTGCTTCACTACATTTAGTATTAACTGTGTTCACTACATTTAGTATTAACTGTGCTTCAACACATTTAGTACTAACTCTGCTTCACTACATTTAGTACTAACTCTGCTTCACTACATTTAGTACCAACTATGCTTCACTACATTTAGTACTAACTCTGCTTCACTACATTTAGTACTAACTCTGCTTCACTACATTTAGTACCAACTGTGTTCACTACATTTAGTACTAACTATGTTCACTACATTTAGTACCAACTATGCTTCACTACATTTAGTACCAACTATGCTTCACTACATTTAGTACTAACTATGCTTCACTACATTTAGTACTAACTATGCTTCACTACATTTAGTACTAACTATGTTCACTACATTTAGTACCAACTATGCTTCACTGCATTGAATACTAACTCTGCTTCACTACATTGAATACTAACTCTGCTTCACTACATTGAATACTAACTCTGCTTCACTACATTGAATACTAACTCTGCTTCACTACATTGAATACTAACTCTGCTTCACTACATTGAATACTAACTCTGCTTCACTACATTGAATACTAACTCTGCTTCACTACATTGAATACTAACTCTGCTTCACTACATTGAATACTAACTCTGCTTCACTACATTGAATACTAACTCTGCTTCACTACATTGAATACTAACTCTGCTTCACTACATTTAGTATTAACTGTGTTCACTACATTTAGTATTAACTGTGCTTCAACACATTTAGTACTAACTCTGCTTCACTACATTTAGTACCAACTATGCTTCACTACATTTAGTACTAACTCTGCTTCACTACATTGAATACTAACTCTGCTTCACTACATTGAATACTAACTCTGCTTCACTACATTGAATACTAACTCTGCTTCACTACATTGAATACTAACTCTGCTTCACTACATTTAGTATTAACTGTGTTCACTACATTTAGTATTAACTGTGCTTCAACACATTTAGTACTAACTCTGCTTCACTACATTTAGTACTAACTATGCTTCACTACATTTAGTACTAACTCTGCTTCACTACATTTAGTACCAACTATGCTTCACTACATTTAGTACTAACTATGCTTCACTACATTTAGTACTAACTCTGCTTCACTACATTTAGTACTAACTCTGCTTCACTACATTTAGTACCAACTGTGTTCACTACATTTAGTACTAACTATGTTCACTACATTTAGTACCAACTATGCTTCACTACATTTAGTACTAACTATGCTTCACTACATTTAGTACTAACTATGCTTCACTACATTTAGTACTAACTATGCTTCACTACATTTAGTACTAACTATGCTTCACTACATTTAGTACTAACTATGCTTCACTACATTTAGTACTAACTATGTTCACTACATTTAGTACCAACTGTGCTTCACTGCATTGAATACTAACTGTGGTTCACTACATCGAGTACTAACTGTGGTTCACTGCATTGAGTACCAACTGTGGTCAAAAATGTGGTCTGTCGGTCTCTTTGAACGGTGTGAGCATGTGGAAATACGCGCTGTATTCAATAGATACTTTAACAGGCAGTTACTCACCAAGCGATGATTCTTCCTCATCTCACCCTTCGTCTACAAAAGAAACCATCCAATTACCTAACTGGTACATATATTTGAATCAAATTAAAATGTTTGAATATCTATATACTTACAGGATTTAGTTTCCCAGTGAGCAGCAGCAGAAGGGTACTCTTTCCAACACCATTGGGTCCGACTATACAAACTAAACAAAGAAGATTGGAAGATCAATTCATCTTTTTCTACGATGATCTCTACCCTAACAATATAGTAACACTTTGTGCGCATCCATGTTTGTTTATGTCTAAACCTTGTGCCTCAGTCTAAAAAGGATCCTCTGGTGTTGTTAAACAAAAAATATCATGTATTCATATTACTTTCCACTGTGTTAAATCTTTTAGCCAACTTCGGCCAACTAACAATTTCAATTCAATTCAGTTTATTTTGTATAGCCCAATATCACAAATTACAAATTTGCCTCAGAGGGCTTTACAATCTGCACACATACAAATGAATCAATTCAGTTTATGTAGCCCAATATCACAAATTAGACTTTACAATCTGTACACATACGGCACACCGGATCAGGAATAATCATTCATTTTTTTTAATTTCAACACTTTATATGCCAATGTCTGTTTACATAATGCATCTGTTTTATATGAAAATATTTATATTTATATATACAAATATTTTTCTTTACATATACTAAATTCTGGGGGGAACAACTTTGACGCCATAGCTCTAGAGTGACATCATAGAATGCATGATTTATGCTGCAATGGCTCACGGTTTTCTCTTTAGGTCACAGACACATGAATCAGAGCAAATCAAAACAATGCCATGAGAACCACTTGCTCTGGGATCAGATGCTCATGCAATCCCGTACTCTTTCATGGAGTACGGCCCTACAAAGATGCACACGCCACACGCTTTCAAAGTTCTACTGTAACTAACATATAGAAATGTTCACCTTTTCTATTCTATTGAGTCTGGAAGCCTGCACGTCCACATGCATGAGTGTAATTTTTTGGGGGGATTTAATAGGAAAAAATTGTTCCCTGTATTTTGTCTACACAGTTCATCATAGACTTTGAACTTCCACAATTCTGAAAAACACTCACAACTTCACCAAACGTTATGCCATATGCATTAACACAGACAAAATGATCATGCCTTGTGAGGCAAAATGTTAATACAGTGAACAATGCTCAACATGAAAAATGATGTAGAAGCAGTATACTTACTCCTGGAGTCCATGTCGATTCCAAAGTCCACGTTTTTGAAGAGAAGCTTCTGACCCCCGTAGCCAAAGTCAACACCTGTAAAGGAGAGACATCATTAGCTCTCATCATTAAGTGTCCTTTCCTATTTCTCTTGAAAATATATTTTCAATTCATGACCATGTCTGTGGCATTTGATAAACACCGTTATTCCATTAAGTGTGTGGTGGATAAAATGTTTCAAATTGTGTGCGTACACAACATTTATAGTAGCGTGTGTTAAAAAACTTGTTCTCAGTGTTATATTAGGCTTAAATTAAAACTGCACAGATGACCTGGAGTGCACACTAGGTTAGTTACAAGAACGCCAGACGTAACTGATATTTCTGACTGGTATTTCCATCGTCATAGCGATATGAACATGCGTGACAAATAAATATACAAAGCCAATAATTTGTCAATACACCTGACCTTTATATCTACCGGTTCATCCAAGTTTGTTCTTCTAAACTTCTCTGCTGGCTGAGACAAAGCCACCAGGAAGATGACCGAACTAAGGACTGATATACTGACTGTATCCTTCATTCTTCTCACACAGCCCCCACCTGCCCCACACAGCCCTCTCCTGCCCCACACAGCCCTCTCCTGCCCCACACAGCCCTCTCCTGCCCCACACAGCCCTCACACAGCCCTCTCCTGCCCCACACAGCCCTCTCCTGCCCCACACAGCCCTCTCCTGCCCCACACAGCCCTCTCCTGCCTCACACAGCCCTCTCCTGCCTCACACAGCCCTCTCCTGCCTCACACAGCCCCCACCTGCCTCACACAGCCCTCTCCTGCCTCACACAGCCCCCACCTGCCTCACACAGCCCCCACCTGCCTCACACAGCCCTCTCCTGCCTCACACAGCCCTCTCCTGCCTCACACAGCCCCCACCTGCCTCACACAGCCCCCACCTGCCTCACACAGCCCCCACCTGCCCCACACAGCCCCCACCTGCCCCACACAGCCCCCACCTGCCTCACACAGCCCTCTCCTGCCCCACACAGCCCCCACACAGCCCTCTCCTGCCTCACACAGCCCTCTCCTGCCCCACACAGCCCTCTCCTGCCCCACACAGCCCTCTCCTGCCCCACACAGCCCTCTCCTGCCCCACACAGCCCTCTCCTGCCCCACACAGCCCTCTCCTGCCCCACACAGCCCTCTCCTGCCTCACACAGCCCTCTCCTGCCTCACACAGCCCTCTCCTGCCTCACACAGCCCTCTCCTGCCTCACACAGCCCTCTCCTGCCTCACACAGCCCTCACACAGCCCTCACACAGCCCTCTCCTGCCTCACACAGCCCTCTCCTGCCTCACACAGCCCTCACACAGCCCTCACACAGCCCTCTCCTGCCTCACACAGCCCTCTCCTGCCTCACACAGCCCTCACACAGCCCTCACACAGCCCTCTCCTGCCTCACACAGCCCTCATCTGCCCCACACGCGCGTATTTTCCTCCTGTCTGTTAGCTCACTTGTCACCTGCTCTACTGAAAGTCTGTGGATGTTCATAGTTCTTACAGTGTAGCCCTAGTATGGGTGGTGAGAGAGGAGGTGGGTTGGGAAAGGTGAACTTGACGGTGTACTCTTTAGGCCTCTTCAGCAGCTCGGTGGCATCCTGGCTCTCCTCCTCCTGACTTCCCTTCTTCTTGCCTTTCTGCTGCTTTCTGGTCAGGGCCTCCTTAGTTTGCTTCTCCTGAGAGAAAACATTTAGACAAACTTCTGTTATTTGCACAAACCCACACATGAACACCGGTAAAACAATATAAAATATAACAAATACAATTGTAAACAAGTTATAAAGATAGAGCACTATATCATATGGTTGCACCTGAGAAATTAAGATAAAAATAATCAAGCAGAACCAACGAGTGAGTGAGTGAGTCACACACGCACACACGACCGGTATAAAGCACAAATCAGATGGCTAGAACAAGGTACTATGGTTGGGAGAGAGAGACCCCAGTGTGTTGTGTGTCTTTAAGTACTGGTAGCAGTCAGTATGAAGCTCACTCAATTGAAGACACTTGGAAACCCATCTTGAGGAAAAGCAGTCACATCTGTCCCCGTGAAAGTGAAGTACTCATTCAGTTTTTAAAAAAAAAACACTGTCAGTAAAACTAACTGAACAATAAACTATGAAGAGGAAAAGTGAAGTGATATGTTTTTATTTTAGAAAGAAAAAATATTTTATCGAGTTTATATATTATAATGCAATTAATTCAAAACAAAGAAGGTATGGCCCATTTGGGGTGGGTGAAGTAAACAGTTTGGGTCTACTGTAACAGAGTGAAGAAAGTCACATTCACTTTAGAAATCTGGCCATACTTACAGCCTGTTTGGTGGACTTGCCACCAGCCTTCAGATCCTTCAGTTTCTTCTCCTGCTTGTCATACTGTTTCTGCAGTTCTTTCTGCTTCTGCACATACATCTTTTTGAAGGTCACTTAAAACACAGAAAAGCAAAACAAAAAACAGTGAGTATTGTGTGTGTCTCACTGTCCAACCACAACACTAACCCAGTCCTGTCCTAGCCCAGCACAAAATGCAGCAATAATACAGATTTCAACACAGATGAAGAAAATACGGTTGCTCTACAGACGGAATTTCAGATCCGTTAGATGTTAATTAAGGTAGACATTACCTATGAAGTCAGATTAGTCATTAATGAAGGCACACAGAAGGATTCACATATGTATTTTCTCATTTATAAATAAATGACTGCACTTAAATAGGTATCAATGCACACACAAATATCTAGCATTATATATAAATCTAAGCAAAATCCACAAAAATAAGCTTCACAAATATATTTCTAATGCACAGAAATAATGTTCAACCAATCACATGAATGACTTACATCATGCACAAGGTGGAAAGGATGGAACTCTTTAGACAGCTAGCTTTGGAAAAGTTGTCTCAAGGAATCAAGGCCTTGGTTTGCAGTGCTGATGGTGGTTAACTATTTGGATCAGAGGAACAAATATTCCAGTGTATATCAGAAATATATTTGTGAATCTTATTTTTGCGGAATTTCTTTACATTTATAAATAATATCTATTTTTGTGTACATTGAAAACATATGTTTTATGGTGAGAGTAAATTATATAGAACAAAACAAATCTGACCCAATAATGAAGATTTAATTAGGAAAATAATCTATGTTAAGAGTCCCTAAAATGTAAGCTCTTGCTCTAAATTGCACTTACAGTAGTTCCCTCTGTAATAGTAGAGCTTCTCGTTATCCAAGTGGATGATATCTGTACACACTTCGTCAAGGAAACTCTGGTCGTGGGAAACGATAAGGAGAGTCTTCTTCCAGCCTTGAAGGTAGCTGTAGAAAAGAGTATACAAGCACACAACTTGAAGATAATAAATATTCAAGTTAAAAGTAACCTAATCTAAGAGTAAGAGTTCATTCTTGATCAGGTCCGTCTGACATTATTTACTGAAAGCTAATTAACGCTGAGTTTTTATTTCCATTATCATGCCACGGTCGCCTCCTGTTATGAGCTGCAGAGTTGGAATACAAGTAAAAAGAGCTCTCTATACGATGAGGAATGCTGTTGGGACAGAGTGTCTGCAGACAGAACCATGTTCAAAAGAATAAAATACATATTCAAAGGAGCAGCATACAACCTTCAGATTATTAACATCTCATAAATAACTATCATCTATGTAAACATCTGGAGGAGTAACGTCTCCCTGATCAGAGAATGAAGTCTCTCCATCCCTGTGTGTGACGTTAGCAGAGCGCCTCTTTGTTCTATTAGTGCACGTGAGCGTGCCTTTTAGTGCACGTTAGTATGAGTTAGTGCATGTGAGCGTACCTTGTAGTGCATGCGAGTGCCTTGTAGTGCACGTCAGTAATGTGAGCTTGCTTTTTAGTGCATGTGAGCATGCCTTTTAGTGCACGTGAGCGTGCCCCACTGGTTAGCTGCCTTGTAGATCACGTTATTACATGTAAGTGCACGTGAGAGTGCCTTTTAGTGCACATTAGTGTATGTGAGAGGGACCCACTGGGTAGCTGGCTTGTAGTTCACGTTAGTCCTTGTGAGCGTACATGTTAGTGCTTTGCCTACAGTATGAATGTGTGTGAATGTTAGTTACTGCTGATGTGCAGGTGGAACCTTAGCTCCTCCCATCAGCGTATGAATGGGTGAATGATGTCATGTAGTGAAAGCGCTTTGAGTGGTCGGAAGACGATTAAATAACTATAAGTACATGTCCATTCACCATGTACAAAGTCCATTTACCAATCAGATGCAACTCTGCTGAGCCGAGTAATTCCTTCCCATTCAATAGTAATTCAAATCTACTACTAAAATACTCAGTGATATCACCCTGGGAAACATTAGATTAAAAAGTTGCTATGTACTTGTTGAGCCAGATGACGGCGTTCAGATCCAGGTGGTTGGTGGGTTCGTCCAGCATCAGCAGAGTGGGCTCCATGAACAGAGCTCTGTGGAAACAGATGGTTAGAGTGAATGAAAAATAACTTCTAACAGGTCAACAGCTCCATCCATGCAGTATTTAATGGTGTACCTGGCAAGGGATACCCTCATTCTCCACCCTCCAGAGAACCGCTTTGTGGGTCTGTTCTGCATCTCAGGGGTAAATGACAGACCAGCCAGGATCCTCCTGGCTTTGGGTTCAGCTGCTGCAGCTCCAATAGCCCGGAGTTCTTCATAGACCTGAGGGAGGAGAAACACAGAGCCAGATCACATGTTTAGGAGAGTTATAAACAAGCAAACAGTTTATCCAGATTGTTGAAAGTCCTGTTTATCTACAACAAATCATAATACTGTTTGCTTTGTCCAGTTGGGTCACTTTGTTCCCAGATAGCAGCAATTCATGTTTTCTTTACTTATAGGAATGAAGAATAACCCTGATCCAGAAATCCAAAAGGGTTTTCTTGTGCTCCACTGGAATTATTCTTAAAAGCTGAAAACGTATTTGTTGGCCACCTGAGGGCAGCAGAGCAAACTGTAAATATAACACCTTTGATCACCTTGTAAAATTGATAGTGAACAGTTGCCAGCAACAACATCATTAATTTGTATTAATGTAAGGCACATATACTCTCCAGATAGAACACTCTGCCTCTTATGCTGCTAAATGCTCCAGTGTGTTCAAGAGCTGGACCCACAGGTCCTAATGCTTAGCATGGGTTAAATGCCTGTGAAATAAACAGATCAAATAAATAAATACATTTTCTCAAGGAAAATACAGCCTGGTAAACTGGCACTTACCTTCTCCAGCCTCTCAGCCACACTGTCCTCTCCCTTCTCCAGACGAGACTGGAGCTGCCTCTCCTCCTCCAGGAGCTTCAGGCGGCGGGTGTCCGCCTTCAGGACTGCCTGCACTGCCGGTGTGTCGTCAGCTACCACCTCTAACACAAAAACAGGGACGTGAGAGTCAGTGTGCCACGCCAACACGGGAGGAGAAGGGATTTCTGACAGGTCACTTACCCTGTTCACACAGCAGCACATCAATGTTGGGTGGAATGCTGAGAGCTCTGTTGGCTATGTGTTTCAGTAGTGTGGTCTTTCCTTTGCTGAAACATGAGACCAGTGAACACTGGATCAGTGTCCAACATGAAATACATTGGCTACTATTACAAGCTATAGGATTATGGCTTGTAATAGCCGGCTACTGGTCACCTCTCCAGGAAACCAGCAGTGAGCTCTTCATTAGGGGAGCAACGGATCACCCAACTTGCGGTGCAAATTGAATAAATTGAATTGGCAGGTTTGCATTGTTTACACCTGGTGTATAAAATGTCCTGTATTTGTATAAACTCTGATAAGCTGGTCATTGGTCACATCCCTCTTCCTCTACATGCAGATCTCATACTCAGACCTGAAGCTACATCTTTTGCAATTCATTTTTATCAGCAGAAACACTGGTTCAACTTAGCTTATTCTTCTTCAGCTGGTTGCCCTTGTTTTGCCTGTATGTCTGCATGTGTCTTCCTGAACACTGTTCTTGGAACTGTGTGTACATTGGGAGCCCAAGAAACCAGTGCAGGGCTACAACTTTCAGATATTTTACTACTGAAGTATTCCACCTATTATATCTAATATTTTGTATTGTTCAAATAGCATACAATTATATTGTTTCTTGGGCAATCATTTCAGCCCCATTACATATTTAACCAAACACCTGATCTTCTGAGTAACATCATCATCGATAGGTGTGTTTGTGTTCTCAGCCAGTAAAAGATAGTTACCCATTTGGTCCAACCAAACCATATCGTCTTCCTGCCACAATGAGTAGGTCAGCATTGATGAAAAGCTCCTTGCCATGAGCAGAGATGCTGAACTTCTCCAGCTAAAGGGCACACACAATCTTTACTAACACACAGTTCTGTAGTACATTCAGCATTTTCCAAATTAGTTATTGTTAAAAGCATCTAAAGAGCTTTAACAAAATATTCTTATAAATAGAAAACATTACAGCCAATTCTATTTGTACCGGCCACCAGGTCCATATTCAGAATTTATATCTGAATTTTCAGAGTTTCTATCAAGTTTAGTCCTTAAAACTGAGTTATTATTATTATATAGTGCTGCATTTATCTCATTGTTGGACTCGATTGGCTTCTGTCATAATTAGGTTCATTCTTTCATCAAGAGATCTGAATTTCACCTCAGTAAATATATCACCTTGATATCAGAGGCGTTTTCTAGCATGGCCTGTCTGGAGGACGTCTCAGCCTGAGAAATGGAGAAATCTCCTTCCAAAGCATTCTGAGCACGGATACTGGCCACCTGACGCTCGTACTCCATCTGTAACCAAACAGAAGACCAACATACAGAAATGAGAATCCAAGAACAGTAAATCAGCCTACATCTCACATCATCAGGGTTCTTTCTGCAGACGAAACAGAATACATTAGTCTCGTCTTCTACTCAAAGAGCTCTTCAGTACATGTCAGCCATTCGCTCACACATTTATCCACTGATGACAGATCAGCCCAACAGGAGATGACCTAATGCTCACTCACACACTGATGGCATAGCCTTTAGGAGCATTTTACCATAGGACACCGTTGGACCTGCCAAAGTAGGACGCCTCAAATATGTCCCTATTATTCGTTTCCATTTCATATTGTACATTTTAAATAACATTAAAAACAAGTTGACATTTACATGACCTATCATTTTTGTAGGGCTGATTAATCTTTTACAGTTACCATACTAATCCAGATATAACCCTGCTAAATATGCTGTTATGTTTGCATATCAGGTAACATTTACTAACATTGCCAAGAGACAAGGGTAACATTTACTAGCATTACCAAGAGATAAGAGACAAGGGTAACATTTACTAGCATTACCAAGAGATAAGAGACAAGGGTAACATTTACTAGCATTACCAAGAGACAAGGGTAACATTTACTAGCATTACCAAGAGATAAGAGACAAGGGTAACATTTACTAACATTACCAAGAGACAAGGGTAACATTTACTAACATTACCAAGAGACAAGGGTAACATTTACCAACATTACCAAGAGACAAAACGTAATATTTACTAACATTGCCAAGAGACAAGGGTAACATTTACTAACATTACCAAGAGATAAGAGACAAGGGTAACATTTACTAACATTACCAAGAGACAAGGGTAACATTTACCAACATTACCAAGAGACAAAACGTAATATTTACCAACATTACCGAGAGACAAAACGTAATATTTACTAACATTACCAAGAGACAAGGGTAACATTTACTATCATTACCAATGTAACATTTACTAACATTGTAATAACAGTCATTGTGAATCAATTTTAAAAGCTTTGGTGCAAATTAAAGTGACAACAGGTGGACATGAGAGACAACAGGTGGACATGAGAAACAACAGGTGGACATGAGAGGCAACAGCAAGAATACCCACAAAAAGAGAATGTTTTTCTCTCTTTTTATCCTTCTTTGCCGATTTTTCTCTAGGTTTTTGCATTTTGCTAGTGCCCTTGTCACTAATGGCTAGCATGAGGCGTTACCAACATTCGATTAAGGTTGCACAGGGAGTCAAGCTCCTCCGGGATGGCACATCTATATGAGCTGTTGCAAGAAGGTTTGCTGTATCTCCCAGCACAATCTCAAAAGCCTGGAGGAGATACGAGGAGATGGGCCATTACGCAAGGAGAGCTGGACCGGGCCGAAGAGGGACAACAGCCCAGGAGCAGGACCGGAGGAGGACTACCAGAGCTCTACTTGTGCATGTTTCTGACCAAACTGTCAGAAACAGACTACTTGAGGGTGGAATGAGGGCCCGACTTTCTCAAGTGGGACCTTTTCTCACAGCCCAGCACCAAGCAGCTCCATTGACAATTGCCAGAGAACATCAGAATTGGAAGGTCCTCCATTGGCACCTTGTTCTCTTCACAGATGAGAGCAGGTTCACAATTAGCACGTGACAAACTGGACTCTGGAGACGCAGTGACAAACGTTATGCAGGCATATCCTTGGAGGGTCACACAAACCTCCACGTTCTAGCAAACGGTACCCCTGACTGCTGTTTGCTACCGAGATGAAATCATCAGACCCACTTTCAGATCTTACGCTTATGTGGCCAGTGTGTAGTGTTTAGCTAGTTCCTGGATGATGAAGGCGTTGATGCCATTGACTGGCCTTCCCATTGCCCAGACCTCAATTCATTTGAGAACCTCTGGAACTACATATTTTGTAGCATCCAACACCGCCAAGTGGCACCAGAGACCTTCTAGGAACTCACTGATGCCCTGATGAAGGTCTGAGAGGAGATCCCCGGACAATATCTACCATTTCATCAGGAGAATGCCAAGAAGTCGAGCGTGCATCCATGCACGTGGGGGACATACACACTACTAAGCCACATTATGAGATGTTTTATTTAGATTTTTTGTGGGAATTTCAATCTAGCTCGCAATGGGTTACTGATTTTGGTTTCCATTGACCGCATTGAGGGAAAAAATGGAAAAATGAAAATATATTTATATCAATAGATTTTCAACATGAATATTACATTCATCGAGATCCAATGTGTGATTGAAGCAGTCCCTAAAATTCTATAAAAACAAAGTGCACTAAGATTTTATTGTATCCTGTCATTTTGTGAGTAGCTTAAAGGGAATATAACAACAGCATGTGGTTATACAACCCTGTGTCGTAGAATGATGATTAAAGAAACTGTATAAAATTAATGCTTTCTAATAGGAGGGTAAATTTGACCGTTAGTGGTTTTAAGAATCCTGGCTGAGCAGTGGTTCAAGACTTCAACATGTCAAATAAATAAGAGGAGGTGTATATAATGAAAGCATCATAACAGCAGAAATAATGATTACCTGTTTCTTTTTCTTCTTCTTTTCCTTTTTACTAAGGTTAGCTAACGGGTCGTCTTCCTGCTGCTTGGCCTGCTCAGCAATGACATCCTCAGCACTCTGAGAGGGACATACAGAAAAGAGAAGGGCTGCCACACTGATCCACAGCAGGTAAGAGAGAGACAGCTTTGTGGAAAAACTTACCATCATCATGTCACCTCCGTCACTGTCATCCTCATCCTCATCATCCTCCTTACTGTGTGATTGTTCAGCAGGTTTCCCTCTCTGCATGGGCAGGTTAAATCACATAGTTAAATCACATCATAGTTACCTGGAAGAGGCTGAAAATTAGATCACAATGAAAACAAAGAAGCCTTTTGCTGATCCTTCGGCTTAAATTTCTGGTAATTAAGAAATATATATAACATTATTCTTTTATTTATATATATATATATATATATATATATATATATATATATATACACACACACACATATATATATATATATAAATATACATACATATATATATATACACATATATATACACATATATATACACATACCTGCTGCCACCGCGACCCGACCCCGGATAAGCGGGTGATAATGGATGGATATATATGTGTGTGTGTGTGTGTATATATATACCCGCTTATCCGGGGTCGGGTCGCGGAGGCAGCAGGTATATATATATATATATATATATATATATATATATATACATACATATATATATATATATATATATATATATATATACATACATATATATATATATATATACACACACACACATAAGCGGGTGATAATGGATGGATATATATACACACACACACACACACACACACACACACACACACACACACACACACACACACACACACACACACACACACACACACACACACACACACACACACACACACACACACACACACACACACACACACACACACACACGTGGTGTGAACGCAGCATTAAAAACACAACGAAAGACAAGACGCTCGGTTGATTTGTATGAAACGGAGCGGACTACAAAGATGGCGGCGAGGTCAGTGTAACTGCTTTATTTTTTCAGAGGCTTTACAGACTGAAAGTCTCCTGCACAGTAAATTACAGCTGTGTTTTTTATTTTTGTGCTAGCCCTTTAAACAGATTAATATTCTGTATGTTAACTTGCTTTTGCTCCCAGAGTGCTTGTTATATTGTTCTGATAACATTACTTTAAAATAAAAGCGTGCAATACACTACTTTTTAATTCATTCTTGAATTTTGCGCATAATGCGATTAATCACAGAAAAATCATGCGATTAATCGATTACATTTTTTCATCTTTTGCCCAGCCCTAATAAATAAATAAATAAATATTGTTATCAAACAAAATGAAGGCAGCTTTGGAGGGTACACGTACCTCTGACATTTCTCTTGCTGGACCACACTGAAATGTCACTACTCTTTTTGGCTTTGACTTGTTTATCAGCTCTGTGGGTAACAAAGTGCAGCTTGCACCGTTACAGACAGTTACTACAAACCAAATGCTTAACTTTGTAGTTTGAACATGTTCTCCATTATTACATGGTAAACACATACGTAAAAAAAGGAAATACATAGAACTATGTTATGCATTTCAATAGATCTCTTTATTTTATTGATGTTCACGTTGGCATTCTAGAGCTTCATTGGAGCTGTGAGAAAACTAGGTTTAATGGCCCTCCTAGCGATTGCGGTTATGTATTACAATGAGTTTACAAGTTGGAGGGTCAAGACAAATAAAAATGTGCCCGACGCTGTCAATCAGCATTGAGATGCTCCGCCCGTTGGGCTGCTGCTGCTCTAGTAGCGCTGGAAGCGGAAGTTATCGAGACGGAGCGGTGAAAGTCACCGAGCTGCGTGAGCCCACGGGGACTTTTATCGTAACTGGAACCATCAATTCGGCTTATTTTTCTTCGACGGAGCTCTGACGGGGAAACTCACTTGGAGAAAGTCGTCATTTCTTAACAGAGCCAAAACAAAAAAGGTTAAAGCGTTGACTCCAGCTCCAGTTAGCAACATTAAAAAGAGCACACACTTAAACTGCATTTGTTTGTGGTCATTTTAAGCCAAAGAAAGCACTGTACCTTTTTTGCTGGTGTATCTTCTTCGTCTAAATGAGTGTCCTCATCCTCATCACTCTGGCCCTGGCTGAGAGCAGCAAAGATGTTTCCGCCCTGAAGGACACCAGAGAACATGTTAAGACATTGGCAACATGTTAGGACATTGTGTTAATGCAGACTTAAGACAAACCTTATTCTTCTTGTTCCCTTTGCTGCGGGCAATGACTGAGGGAAGGAAAGACACTATGAATGTACAAGTGTGAGGATAAGAAGCATTTCATTGCCAGGCTCATTCTTGAAACATCATACCTGGCTCATCTTCCTCGTCACTTGCTTGCACTGAAAGCTTTTTCAGCTTAAGCATGACATCCTCATCCTCATCCTCATCATCTGCATTTCCACTTTTTCCTTTCCGTCGGTCTTTTTTCTTTTTCTGGGATGAATGGAGGAGTTTTAAATTGAAATGTCAAAGGACAGAGATAGAATTTACAGTAAAACTATTCTTTTATGGAGCACCAAAATGCTCAACATTAAATAAAGGAACTATGATAATCATATGAATAAATGGAGGCATCATTTGAGAGTTTTAGTAATATTTAGTTCTCGTTTTTTGTTTATAGTAACCTCAAACCTTCTCAGCTGACTACTGAACCCACTAAGCCAAATCTGAAAAGGGACTTAAAATGGACACAAATTGACTTAATTTTCTCCAACAGAAGTAACAAAGTTTGGGAATTTGTGATCATTGATCAAATATTTCAGAAAAGTAGCTGTAAAAGCCGTTCTCTGCCGCGCACCTTTACAACCCGGATATCAAACTGTTCGTTGGACTCTAACCTTTCGATTGACATCAAATGTAAGCCAATAGGAGCAAGATATCCTCTTCTAAACCCACATTAGCCAACCAGAGTCAGCGAAGAAGAAGAGTGCTGACCAACTTCTTTTGGCTACTCTGCGCACACAGAGTCGGATTTGTCAAATGACTCTGGATTCGAACAGCCAATGAAAAGACGAAAACAATGATGTCCCGCCTTAGGGTGCCAGATAAGTGAATAAACCCGCAATTTCACTGCGTAATGGCAACCTGTCGATTTTGGTTCATTTTGCACACAATTTGGTTTCAATTCGGGGAAAAAACACTATAAAGTGTTTATGCTTCAGTTCCTTTGTGTCAGCAATAGTGAATATGTATATGATACCTCTGTTTCACCTTTCATTAGGGCCTAAAATGGAGTCTCCAAATGGCCTTTATTGGAAAACGCCTAAACATACCCTTATTAAAACATGTGTAAAATCTTATTTTTCTGTAAAATTATAATCTACTTTTTACTTGGACTAGGTAAGGCTTTATGCTATGCTCCCATTGTGTTTTCCAGACCATAAGTCCCAGCTATAATCATCTGCAGGCATCTATTTCACAAAAATATTCAGGCGAAAATAGAAAATCTTCTACTTATGTGTTATTGCCAACTTATATTACTCAATGCACTCAAAGTGATTCTGACTGTTGGGGGGAAAACTTCAGTGTGACATTTCAAAAGAGACCAGAACCTGCATTTACTCCAAATGGTTCTCCTACAGCTTTCAATTTACTTTGGGTACATCTGGATAGGCGTTTTTTGTGAATTTTACAGGAACGCTAAGAGGTTAAACGAAACAATTATCAAGAGATTTATGACATTTAAATTTTTTAACTAAGCTTTTGAACTGCAACATTCACTTTACATCGAATATCACGGCTGTTGACATTTTTCATAAAGACCTTTCTTTTAATTGTGAACAAACACGCGCCATTCAAAAAGCTTAGTATAAAAAGGAAGATCATATGGCTTTCTCCTCTCTTAAACCCATAGATTCTGAATATCACTCTGCCCTCATGCGGATAATTACTGTGGATACTATTGTATCCTGTTTAACAAAGTTGGGTGGTCTCTGGCACAGTATAGTCGTCTCTTTCCGTATAAAGCCATTGTTTGTGATCAGTCACCTAAAATCCCCTCATTATTGGTCTGGAACTCTAGACCTTATAAAACTCGGAAATACACGTGAAGCATTCAGAGTCATCACTGCACTTTAGAAATCGACTTTTGTCCTACAGTATGCTTGAAACCGCAGTATCCATTGGTCAGTTTAGATAGTTAATAACCAAACATTTCACCCCAGTCTGCAGTTACTATTCATTTTTTAGTTGATGACATCTATTATGTGCTGTATATTACCAACATCATTGTAAAGGAGAGCTTATTCTCAATTATCTATCAAAATGTAATAAAGATTGAACGAAATAATGTAATATGAGGTGATTTCATCATTCGTATTTTAATGTTTTATAGGAGCTCATTTTTATTTCAAATGTTTATTTTTCACATGTCTTTATTTCATCATGGCATTTTTGTACTTTATTTCTTTGTTGACTTGATTTTACACAATTTATTCATATAATTATTTGATAATCACCTTTTGATGTATTCTATATTGAACACTTTGGATTTCCATATCTAGCACATAACTGGACCTCTCACATTCTGCGAGCCTAAAAAGTCACGTTAGCCAGCAAACTGTAAACATAGTTGTTTTTAATGGTGTACCATCAGTCACCTCGTTAATTAAAGACCTACTTTCAGACTGAATATTACCTGTTTTCCTTGTGTGCCTTTCACAGCCACCTCTTCTACTTCAGGTGTGCCATCTGTGGCGAGTTCCTCAAAGAACTGTAGAAAAACATTCACACAACAAATCCAATGAGATGTGTTGTGCCATAGAGATAAAACTGCAGCTATGAAACCTTTAAATGCCGTACTCTGAAACAACTAATTAATACTCACACTCTTTTTGCCCTTTTTATCTTTCTTCCCCTTTTTCACAGTCTTTTCTGCTGCAAGAAAACAGATTTTTAATTTCACAATAGCACTACCAGACATTATACACGTCAGGTCTGAATCCAGCAAAATGTACTTGAAATAAACGATGACGAGTGCTGACTCGGCTATAATTTGAGGTAATTGACATCCGTAGAACAACATATGGCCCTTTGTGATCATAGTCCATCAATAGAGGCCATAGAGTAATTGGACACGTTTAAATAAACTTCATCAAAACATTTTTTGACATTTACATTCATGTCAAATTAAGGAAACAAGAGAATCTCTTGGCACTGAAGCTGTTTTTAAAGCTTGTGGTGGAACAGCATCTTAATAACACACTTCATCTTTTATGAAAAGCTCATGGCTGTAACGGTACATCCTAAACACATTTTAACCTCAGAGATAGTTTAATTTCTCTTTCACTGTTTACTGTAATATAGAAAGTCACAACTGTAAAGTAATAACTGGAGTCCAAACTGGTTCTGATGTTACTGTCAAGACTAAACTGCCTATCTTATATAGCTATACTTCACAGATTTCACATGTCAATGCCCACAGTAGTATTGCATCACTTGATGATGTCATGAACGGAAAGACACATCATAGTTAGCTAAAAGCTACACTTGTACTTAGCATTTATTAAAATGTGTTGCTAAAATGTATGATAGGATATTTCTTCATGCTGACATAATATCATTTGCTGACTATGAGTCCGGTGCCCGTGTCGTTCCGTTAAAGCGAACACAATTCACACATGTAGCGGTTGTTCTGGTCGGACTGCGGCTAGCACAGCACGTGAACTCATCTCACCAGCTGCCGGGGCCGCGGCCTCCTCGTCCACCCACACCGCTTCTTCTTTCATTTTCTTGGGCATGGTGTTACTCTAACTTCGGAAATAGCGCCGCTTAAACGATGTTCTTCTTCTATCCGGTAGAATGAGTCGCCTCACGCGTCATGCGGCCCAACTGCGGGAGGCACATGCCGGGTCATCAACAAAGTTTGATTGTGCTTCGTCTGGCATTTTGCTCGGTCGACAAACAGGTCGAAGGACGATACCGCCCCCTGTAGGATGGAGGACTGTGGGGGACTGGAGGTTTACGGCAGTGTTGCAATACTGCCACCTTCTGGAGACCTTCATTTACGTGTGATTATTTCACCTGCTTATTTCCCGATGTCTTCTCCCACTCCACTCCACTGGTATCACTCCATGTTCAATTCTCTACCACATGTTCACTTATATTTTAAGTCTATAACCTTCCCCTCTGACTACCATTAGTGTATTTGCTCAGCAACCCCTCTCTCCGTAACATATCATTATGCTGTTTCAACACCACTCTGTTTAGAGCTTAATCATGTTCACTTCTATGCCACTCAATGGGATTCATCTTTCTTCACATACTTTATTAAATAATAGCAATAACAACTTCATCAACTGACCCATACTTACATTTTTCAACATTATGGAATACAATTTGTTAGCAGTCTTCAATATTATTCAGTGCTTTCATTAATTCTCCCATGCTAAATGCGAAATGTGGGTCTTTGTTTTTTCTTGACAAAAGAATAATAGAAATGTATTTCTTTAATTTTTTTAAATTTCAAACAATGATCTGTCTGAATGAACACTGACCCCTCTGTACCTGATATGTACAAGACCTTAAACATATCACGTTCAGAATACTTCAACATATCAGATTACGGAGACCTCTGACCAATCCGAGCACTTGAAAGTGGGTCTTGCCAAGAAAAGTAGTGTCTCATCATAATGCCTCAGTGGCGCATTAAATAAGGAAAGGTTTGATTTGAAATATTAAACAAGTTGAGATGTTAAACTCAGACAAAACTGAAGTTATTTTACTAGGCCCTGAACACCTCAGATATCAATTATCTGGTGATGTGGTTTCTGTAAATGGCATTGCCCTGGCATCCAACACCACTGTAAAGAATCTCTAGTTATCTTTGACCGGGACTTGTCCTTTAACTCCCACGTTAAGCAAATCTCAAGGATTGCATTTTTTCATCTACGTAACATTTCAAAAACCAGGCACATCTTGTCTCAAAAAGATGCAGAAAAGCTGGTTCACGCGTTTGTTACTTCCAGACTAGATTACTGCAACTTCTTATTATCAGGCTGCTCTAATAAGTCTCTTAAGTCCCTCCAGTTGATCCAGAATGCTGCAGCTCGTGTACTCACAAAAACTAAGAAAAGAGATCACATGACTCCTGTATTAGCTGCTCTGCACTGGCTCCCTGTAAAATCAAGAATCACATTTAAAATTCTTCTCCTCACCTACAAAGCCTTGATTGGTGATGCACCATCATATCTTAAGGAGCTTGTAGTACCATATTGCCCCACTAGAGAGCTGCGCTCACTAAATGCGGGGCTACTTGTGGTTCCTAGAGTCCTAAAAAGTAGGATGGGAGCCAGAACCTTCAGTTATCAAGCTCCTCTTTTATGGAACCAGCTTCCACTTTCAGTCCGGAAGGCAGACACAGTCACCTCATTCAAGAATAGACTTAAGACTTTCCTCTTTAATAGTGCTTATAGTTAGGGCTGAATCGGGTTTGCCCTGGTCGAGCCCCTAGATATGCTGCTATAGGCTTATAGGCTGCTGGGGGATGTTTTAGGATACAATGAGCACCTATCTCCTCTTCTCTCTCTCCTTATGGATGAATTTACATCTCTCCATTGCACCTTATTAACTCTGCTTCCTCCCCGGAGTCTTTGTGACTTCACATATCATAGGGTCCATTGGACCTGGAGGTGTCTGATGCTGGTGAGCCGGCCTCCCGCGTTGGCCCTGCTGATGCGCCCTGCTGATGCCCCGCCCCCCCTCCTCTCTACCTCCTTCTGTTTCATGGATTGGAGTTCCATTCATACATTGTCATATTCATGTAATGTGTTTATGTAACTTTGTAATGCTGTTCATTCTGTACACATGACATCTATTCATCTGTCCATCCGGGGAGAGGGATCCTCCTCTGTTGCTCTCCTGAAGGTTTCTTCACTTTTTTCCCTGTGAAAGGTTATTTTTGGGGAGTTGTTCCTGATTCAATGTGAGGTCCTGGGACAGGGATGTCGTATGTGTACAGATTGTAAAGCCCTCTGAGGATAATTTGTAATTTGTGATATTGGGCTATACAAAATAAACAGAAATTGAATTGACTGAAACTCCTCAAATAAACTATTCTGATGTAGAAAGTCACACAACTGATTTGCGACTACTTTCTCAAGGATCTTAGAGAGGAAGGGAAGGTTAGAGATCAGTCTGTAGTTAGCCAACACCTCTGGATTAAGAGTGGGCTTTTTCATGAGAGGTTTAATTACAGCTACTTTGAAGGAATGTGGTACATGGCCTGTTAGCAAAGACACATTAACAATATCCAACAGAGAGGTGCCAATTAAAGGCAACACGTCTTTAAGCAGCCTCGTTGGGATGGGGTCTAAGAGACAGGTAGACGGTTTAGAAGTAGAAACCGTTGAGGACAATTGGTCTAAGTTAATGGGAGAAAAGCTATCCAAATATAGACCAGGACATACAGCCGTTTCCAAGGCCACTCCTCTTGAGGACAGATTGGCAGTAGTTAAGGGCAAGAGATCATCAATCTTGCCTCTAATAGTTAAAATCTTTTCATTGAAGAAGTTCATGAAGTCATTACTACTGAGGTCTATAGGAATACACGGCTCCACAGAGCTGTGACTCTCTGTCAGCCTGGCTACAGTGCTAAAGAGAACCCTGGGGTTGTTCTTATATTTCTCTATTACTGATGAGTAATAGGCTGCTCTGGCATTACGTAGAGCCTTTTTATATGTTTTAAGGCTGTCTCGCCAAACTAAGCGTGATTCTTCCAGATTGGTTGAAGGCTATATGCTTTCGAGCTTTCGTGAAGTTTGCTTTAGGTCGCGGGTCTGAGGGTTATACCAGGGAGCCAACCTCCTTTGCCTCACTGTCTTTTTCTTCAGAGGGGCTATCGAGTTTAGTGTCATTCTCAGTGAGCCTGTAGCACTATCGACAATATGATCAATCTGGGACGGACTAAAGTTAGCACAGGAGTCCTCCGTCACATTGAGACGTGGTATTGAATCAAATGCAGAAGGAATCGCTTCTTTAAATTTAGCTACAGCACTGTCAGTTAGACATCTGGTGTAGAAACTTTTGACTAACGGTGTACACTCCGGGAGTATAAACTCAAAAGTTATGAGGTAATGGTCTGACAGAAGAGGGTTCTGTGGGAAGACCTCCAAATGCTCAATGTCAATGCCATATGCAAGAACAAGGTCGAGGGTGTGGCCAAAGCAGTAGGTTTAGGATTCATTAATAAGCTTGAGTCAAAGATGGCTGCTACTCCACCTCCTCGGCCGGTGCCTCGAGGAATGTGAGTATTAATATGACTTGGAGGAGTTGATTCATTTAGGCTGACATATTCTTCATGCCTCAGCCAGGTTTCAGTAAGACACAATAAATCAATGTGATTGTCTGATATTAAATCATTTACTAATACAGCTTTAGATGACAGACATCTAATATTTAGGAGTCCACATTTAATTATCCTGTTTTGTTGCACTGTTGCAGTAGTGTTGTTAACCTGTATGAGGTTATTTTGTATGACTCCTCTTCTGGTTACTTTTGATTTAATTAATTTAAGTGGCCGTGGGACAGACACAGTCTCTATAGAGTTAAGGTTAAGGGTGGGTAACTACTCGGATGGAAGTGCAGAGAAGGGTGGAAGACTACAACTCTGCTTCTGCTTCCTGATCTGAACTCTGGGTCATGGATTAAGTCCGCTAATCAACTTGGCCATGTTCGCAGAAATGAGACGCGCTCCATCCCAAGTGGGATGAATGCCGTCTCGACTCATCAGATCAGGCTTTCCCCAGAAAGTCTGCCAGTTATCTACGTAGCCCACATTGTTTGCTGGGCACCACCTGGACAACCAGCGGTTGAATGACGACATACATGTCATCATTGATCAGATTGGGGAGAGGGCCAGAGAAAACTACGGTGTCCGACATTGTCTTGGCATAAGTACACACCGATTCCACATTAATTTTAGTGACCTCCGACAGCCGCAGTCGGGAGTCATTACCGCCGGCGTGTATTATAATCTTACTGTAACTACGCTCATCTTTAGCCAGCAGTTTTAAACAAGATTCAATGTCGCCTGCTCTGGCCCCCGGGATGCATATGACTTTGGTCCCTGGCTTCCCTATCTTCACGTTTCTGACTATGGAGCTACCTATAACCAGAGTGGGTTTCTCGCTGAGTGGGGAAAACTGGTTCGAAACGTGAAGAGGTTGGCGGTGCTCAGTGGGCTTCTGTTTAGACTTAAAACCCCTTTGAACAGTCACCCAGCCATCCGGCTGCTCAGGGGCTGCTGGGGAATGTCATTCCAAAGAGTGCACTGTGGCTAGAATGCATAGAGCCAGTGACAGAACTGTTATGCAATCATGCAATTGCGTGATAAGATAAAAGGACGACTGAATAGGAGACATGCTGCAGGTTAATTGATCTCTAAATTGCCCATAGGTGTGAATGTGAGAGTGAATGGTTGTATGTCCCTACATTGTGCCCTCGATGGACTGGCAGCCTGTCCAGGGTGTCCCCTGCCTTCGCCCTATGTCAGCTGGGATAGGCTCCAGCGCCCCCGCGACCCTAATGAGGATAAGCGGTATTGAAAATGGATGGATGGATGGATGAATATGAGGTGGTTGTTTATCTTCTTCCTCTATCGGATGGAAGTATGATGCTGTAAAGTGACAACTGATTGAGATCTGGGGTGGGTGGGGGGTCCCCAAAGCGTTCTGAAAGGCCAGGACAGTACAGGTCAGGTCAAGTCAGGACAAGATGGGACAGGACAGGTCAAGACAGGACAGGACAGGACAGGACAGGACAGTACAGGTCAGGTCAGGAGAGGACAGGACAGGTCAGGGCAGGACAGGTCAGGGCAGGACAGGACAGGACAGTACAGGACAGGACAGTACAGGACAGTACAGGACAGGACAGGACAGGTCAGGGCAGGACAGGTCAGGGCAGGACAGGACAGGACAGTACAGGACAGTACAGGACAGGACAGGACAGGTCAGGGCAGGACAGGACAGGACAGTACAGTACAGTACAGGTCAGGACAGGACAGTACAGTACAGGACAGGTCAGGAGAGGACAGTACAGGTCAGGTCAGGGCAGGACAGGACAGGTCAGGTCAGGAGAGGACAGGACAGGTCAGGGCAGGAGAGGACAGGACAGGACAGGTCAGGACAGGACAGGACAGGTCAGGGCAGGACAGGACAGGTCAGGACAGGACAGTACAGTACAGGACAGGACAGGTCAGGACAGGTCAGGACAGGACAGGACAGTACAGTACAGGTCAGGACAGGACAGGACAGGTCAGGTCAGGAGAGGACAGTACAGGTCAGGTCAGGACAGGTCAGGGCAGGACAGGACAGGTCAGGTCAGGCCAGGACAGGACAGGACAGGACAGGACAGTACAGTACAGTACAGTACAGGACAGGAAAGGTCAGGTCAGGAGAGGACAGTACAGGTCAGGAGAGGACAGTACAGGTCAGGTCAGGACAGGTCAGGACAGGACAGGACAGGTCAGGAGAGGACAGTACAGGTCAGGTCAGGACAGGACAGGGCAGGACAGGTCAGGACAGGACAGGACAGGGCAGGGCAGGACAGGTCAGGACAGGACAGGACAGGTCAGGTCAGTACAGGTCAGGAGAGGACAGGTCAGGAGAGGACAGGTCAGGACAGGTCAGGACAGGACAGGACAGGACAGGACAGGACAGGTCAGGAGAGGACAGGTCAGGACAGGTCAGGACAGGTCAGGAGAGGACAGGTCAGGACAGGTCAGGACAGGACAGGACAGGACAGGTCAGGAGAGGACAGGTCAGGAGAGGACAGGTCAGGACAGGACAGGAGAGGACAGGTCAGGACAGGACAGTACAGTACAGTACAGGTCAGGACAGGACAGGACAGGGTTAAAGACACCGGACACATTGGAGGGAAAACTATTTGAGTTTTTTTTTAAAGAACTGGGCGACTTACAAGGCAGTGAGACAGTAGGAGGCAGTAATGCAATCTAAAGAATGCCAGCGGCTGGAAAAAAAACCACGGAAGAAGCCATCGCGCGCGTGAGGTCATCACGCGATAACGTCACGGGTCAGAAAGGGTAGTTTCTTGACGGCAGGACGAAGGAATTTCACCCAAATAAGCAAGTATTGATGTTACGTTGTTTTCCTTAACACATAACGTAGTAAACGAGTTCCTGTCGTTGTCTCTACGTTTGTATTCCGGAAGAAGACGCTTAGCGGTTTAGGAGAGGTAGACGTTTATCCTGAACACCGGAACGCTGCCTGTTAGCTTAGCTAGAGAGCTAGCTAGCAAACAGCTGAGCACACTGTCGTCGTAGCTTCCCGTAGACGGGGGAAATAAACAGAGCAAGATGGACAGTCAGGTGGGGTAACTAGCTCAATATGTAGGTCGCGCATATTAGCAACACAAACTACGTTAGCACGACGTTTCCATCGTTATTCATATCACTTGACCTAACGTTAACGTCACATGTTGTTTGCTTCGACATTGGCAAGCTAACTTGTTAACAAGCTTACAGTTGACGAGCTGAATCTCTCGTGCCAGTAAAACAAAGTTATTCCGGAACTGTAAACGGACTGTCGGCATCAATCTTGGGCCCACGTGTCATTGTCTTGCACATTCCAAAGGTCCAGAACATATGGCTGTTACGGAACACGTTTGGATGGCATCTAACTTGTTCACTGTATCCCTCTTTCTGCAGTCAACGTCAACGCTCTGGCAGACATGTCATACGGCAAAGCAGAGAGCTACCGCCCGGTCCCTCGGGACTTCAACCCCCTCATACAGACATGTAGCTCCAACATCCAGAAGATCACACAGAACAGTGAGTGCTGATCATTAGTTCCAGTGAGGCATATCAAACTGTGCATACATACTTTGCATATATGTAATTATTTGGATGAGTTGTTATAACATGTAGAGTAAGTCAGGCAAAAGCTTTGCAACATGGCTAATAGAAGGTACTGAGGTACATCAAAGTACACGACATGTTACCTCCTGTTACCAGTAGGTAACTATGACAATGAGTCAATACTGGCATGTAGAGGTATTCAAACATATTATCAAGCATGAGAAACTTGGATTAGATTAGATAATGTACTTTCAAGTTACAACAACTTTCTACTAGCTTTTTTGCCACCACAACATCATAGTTCCACAACAACTGAAAAGCTTCCCAATTTAGCAGAGCAAAGGTCTTAAGATTGTACTGACCAAAGTTGATCTGGTAAAATATCTAGGAGGAGTTTGTTAAAATACAGTGCCTGGAAATGGCAAAATTAGCACAATCCATTCAGTGGTTGACCTCCTGTCATGCAATGATGTGGGCACATGTGTGACAGTGCCTTAAAGTTGGGGTCGGTAAGATAGAGCAGCAAGAGTGAATTAGGTTTTAAAAGTATCCAGAAACTCGGCCCAGTGTTGCCAAGTCTTAAATTAAAGTCACTAAATCTAATGAGAGTTTCCCTTCGAAAGCCACTCCCCCAAAATGTATAGTTATGAACGTAAACAACAAACATGGTTATTGTTAGTACTCGCAGCTGCCAAGCAAGCAGCTTGGGGAAGACCGGTGAAGTCAGTGAGTGCACGGGCAGAGTGGACGCAGGCAGAAACCACATTGATTTATTGATTGCTGTAGGGATGTAAAGATAACTTCAATAAATATAGCCAAACAAAAAAAGGTTTCTAAAATATGTTGCCCAACCTAGATTAAACCTTTCCAATGCACATTTGAGCATGTTTCTATTGTTTTGAGATAGACTTGAACCTATCCAGTAAAATAATGGCAAAGAGCATAATAATTGTCTCTTCCAACAAAATAGAAACAGTGCTCATGAAATGAGCATGTGCTTTTTGTTTATGTGTTACTGAGAGCAAGATAAATAAAGAGAGATAATTTATTGTTGCACCCTTTCTTATAGTGGACAACATGTCAATGTGGTTTGGAAATGAATATTATTTGTTATATGCTTTACCTCCAATATTATAGACATGATGTTCGATCAGTGACAGTGACATCCGATGTGTGCACACATTATACTATATATTTCTATTACAGAAACGTCCACTCTTAAAAGGACATTCAGAAATGTTATACTTAGCTGAGGCTGACTCTTTGTAATATTTGAATGTAAAGGCAAAATAAAACGCTGTTTAAAGAAATGACGGGTAACACATAAAAGCATTAATTTTAGATTTCCTGAGTAACAAACTAATTTTCAAAAAGGACAAACTGTGACAGTCTACCTTCAATTCAAGACTGATTCATGAGGAAATTAAATGGCGTGTCTAGCTCGTTAAGAGGGAGGAGACAGAGAGAAACTTAAGGTTAGCTACACAACTCTCTTTGAAACTGAAAACCCAGAGTCTCCCTCATCTCAGAGTTAACTAACTCAGAGTTTTCACTAAACCTGCTTTCTGGAACAGGGATCAGGTGTTCTTCCTATACTGTGGTGTGTTGTGGCATTTATATATACAGAAGACCCAAGATTGAGACTTATCACTGTATTGTTCTCTTGACAGCTGCTCAGATCAAGAGCCTGGTGAACCAGCTGGGCACCAGCCAGGACACCAGTGAACTCCAGGATCGCCTGTATGTACCCACCTTAATATCTCCAGTAACTCCTCTCACACAGACACACTTTGTCACTTTGGGCTCATCACTTGATCTGTTCAGAGCTATTATACTCAAATCTATATTAAACTGTCCAAAATGACATGTGTCTTTTATGATCACTGCATCAGGGATGGTATCTATAAATCACACATTATCATCCAGAAGCAGGTCAAAACTAGCTTAAGGTCCACGAGAGACACTTTTTATTTTTTCTAATCATTGTATTGTTAGTCTTTATGGCATACGTTTTGGCATAGTTGTGAGTTTTTGTTGAGTTTCTTTTTCATTTTGAAAGTTAGCGTAAGTCAGAGTAATGGATTAGATCAAAGATCAGATCAGCATAAAGGGGAGCAAATACAACTTTTACTGTGTTATGGTCATCTATAGTATTTTTCTCTTCATAAAGGCACACAATTCAAATGATAAGGAAGTCAAATATTGTATTTTCAAACAAATCTTGTCATTAGTAGTTTTAATGACATATTATAAGTTGCTTAGAGCTGTAAAGAAATCACAATTGCCTCTAATATATATTTATGTTGTTGTGAAGACATCTTCAAATTCCTGGATTTATTGAAGTTTCTCATCAAAATACATTTTACGAGATTATGATAATGTTATAATTGACCTTCACCTGGGTGGGGGGTATTTTTCGGGATGCCCGAAACATCTGGCCCATTTAAGGAGATCCGCAAGCAGGCTGCAAGATGGTCTCCTTTCATTGTGGGGTACAGGATACTAAACTCCTTAGTTTCAGGTGACTTTGGCTCGTTTCTGTACTTGGAGCAGGAGAGCTGCTCTCATCTGTCATCACTGACAGCTGGTTCTCTGTTGAGGAGAGTCTAAAAGGTGTTCATCTCATCAGGCATCATGATGAGCTCCTGCTATTGTAGTGACATTCTGGATCACCTGCCACATCTCTTTAGTGTTGTTGGTGTTGAGGTCTCTCTTGACGCCTTTTCTTTGCCTCCTTGATGCCAGCTTTCACTCTTGCTCTGGTGATGCTGTATGCAGCCTTGTCACCTGGGTGAAAGGCTGCATACAGCACCTCTCCATTCATCCCTCACCTCTCCATTCATCCATTCTCTCTGGTTGGGGATTGATTTGATTGTCTTTGTGATCACCACATCATAAACACATTTGCTGATGTGTGCTGTCACCTTTGATGTATACTCCTCCAGATTGATGTTGTTCTCCTGGATGGCGTCATCTCTTTTTCTGTTGGTGTGACCCATTTATACAGCTGGGAGTAAGTAGGAAGCAGAAGCAGGACCCATGATCTGATAGTCAGTGTCATTTAAAGGGTTCACATTCTGAAAATCAATGTAGTTGTTATGATCAGGACTGAAAGAGGATAATAAGAATAATATTTAGTATTTTGTAGCAGTGTGTTAATAGTGGACATTTTTGTCCTCGAAGTGGGAGTTTTTCTTTAATCTGCTAATGCTCAAAACATAACAATTACAATATTAGGGTTGCACATTTTAATCATGATCACGATTTTGGCTGCCACAATTAAATGAGCATGATCGTCAGCGATATTGACGTTTAAAATGCTGCTCTGCTACATATCAAATCAAGCGCTTCCTCAACTAACTGAGAACGAGATGGAAGGTGTCATGCGTGCGCACCCTGCAGCGGCAGCCTCAAAAAAAGTTGTGTCTGCAGAGGAGTGAGAGAACAGAACAGAGCAGACGGTACCGGGTGTCGTGTGAAAGGTAAATCAAATGTCAGGAGCATCTGGAATTGTCTGGAATTTAGGGCAAGTGATGTTAACCAACATCAACGTCAACCGCCTCCCAAAGACACGCTCTTTATTTTGGGTAAACATTTTATTTATATTTTACTTCAGGTGAATAAGAACCATATAAGTTTTATTTTGATGTGTACAAGACGTGTACATTAGCTGGAATGTAGCACAACATGGAAGTGAAAGCAATTTTGGGTAAAAAGTGTTGATACTATTTTATTTATATTTTTCTTCTACAAGATGCACTGTGATGATGACCAGTCTGATGCAAATATTTGTATATTAGCCAGAATGTAGCACATTTAAACGTAAAAGAGCAATAAAAAGATGTTGTCCCTAAAGTTAATGAATAATCGGGATCTCAATATTGATCAAAAATAATCGTGATTATGATTTTGGCCATAATCGTGCAGCCCTACAATGCATCAATATTAATATTGTTGCCAATCATTGACATATCCCAGACTAGCACATCCCACCCCACTCACTCTAAGAGAATATACCCCCAACATTTGTTGACTCGTTTATCAGTTAAAAATATAGTGGTACCAACCTCAAAACATTAAAAAAAATAATTTGAAAGGGTTCAATTCTGAACACAAGTCAATATTTGGTAGTTATGATCAGCACTGATGTTGTTTACAACATTTAACTCAGTGAATGTGGAATATAATATTTTGGAGTTTGGAGACACCTGGTATTTTAATGTGTTTTCTTTCCTTCAATGATTACTATTCTTGAGACAAAAAGAGTATAATTCAGATACTAAGTTTATAATTTGAAATAAATTTGGCCCCAAAAGAAGAAGAATTACTTGAATAAAACTTGCGTTTTATCAAAGGCACCACAGTATTCCCATGCCAGCGGGGGAATACTGTTGCAACTATTTCGCCCCAAATACCCTTTGTTTATTAATTTGCATAAATGATACACTGTGATTTGTTTGTCCATTTTATTGTCCATTTGATATTTATTGATCCAATTCCAATACTACTAACCTTCTATTTATATTCTGATGTTTTAAGAAGAGCTGCTAATATTAACACACCTGTTAATATTCCATATTTTGTGTACTTTATTCCTTTTTAAATCTTCACTTTTTGATGCTAAGTTTCCAATTAATGTGATCAATGTCTGGTGATTCCTTCTATTCTTATTCAACTGTTGCTCAGAGGGATCCTTTTCTGTCTGGTCAAACTTTTGTACAGCATCTTGTTCTCCATGTACAAAACACAACTTTTTTACAAACCCTTTCATGCAAAATAACACATTTGTGAAAAGGCCTTTCTACAAACTAAAAGCACGACAAATACAGAAAACAATACAGAGCAGTCCTCTCAGCCATCCTGTAGTGGCTGAGAGCGGAACCAGGCTGAGTGGATCTAGCATGCGGCTGCACGGTGTAGTGGCTAGCACTGTCACCTCACATTCCGATCCCGTTTTTCTGTGTGGAGTCTGCATGTTCTCCCCGTGTCAGCGTGGGTTCTCTCTGGCTTCCTCCCACAGTCCAAAGACATGCAGCTCAGGTTAATTGGAGACTCTAAATTGCCCGTAGGTGTGAATGTGAACGGTTGTCTGTCTATATGAGCCCCGAGCTAAACTGGAGACCTGCCCATGAACCCAGCCTTCACCCAATGTCAGCTGGGATCGGCTCAAGCATCCTCGACCCTGAATAGGAGAAGCGGTTCAGATAATGGACTGAAGTATAAGGAAGGGGACATTTGACTCCGATAAGGACACCAGAGGAACTCTTTAAAAGTTAAAAGGCACAAGATCTAGTACACTGTGCTGCCACATGTACTAGAAAGATGTACGCGGGATGGTGGGTGATCTTCGGTAGTCTGGACCCATTCTAAACTGTTGGTGTTTCCACAGGCAGCAGATACAGCATTATACCAATCAACTGGCAAAAGAAACCAACAAGCACCTGAAAGAGTTGGGCTCAATCCCTTTGCCCCCATCACCCTCAGAGCAAGTAAGTATCAGTCTACAATATTATCCAGTGATGAGTGTGTTTGAGTTAAAGTGACTGTGGTATTGGGACCTTATGATAAGTACATGTAGATCATCATCTAAGTCCATCAATGAAAAGTTCTCCTTCGTGTCATGTCTTAAGGAGTGATCCAAACCGTCATGGCTGACACAGAGGGTAGCCGTGTAGCGCAATACAAACACATTTTGAATGAGACTGCTTGTTTGGGGAGAGGTCTGGCTGAATAGAACTATGCTTCTGCAACGCCAGCGTTATCAGCTGTAACTGAAACGGCTGAAAAGCAGAGCAGAGCAGCAGTGCTGTCGGACAGGCTATGTGAACAAAGCACAGAGAAGCTCTGCTTAGGTCAGTGGTTCTCAAACTGTGGGGCGCAGGAGGAAATGCAGAAATACCTTTATTGAGAACTTCACAAATTCAAAGCACACAGACATAAAACCAAGTCATTAATAAATCCATGGTGAAATGCCTGTACATTTGTGTACTTGTTTACGTTATGCCGTTAACAGGTTACGCCTGTGCATGTTCGACGGCCAAGATTCTTGGCGACTCGCTGATTCTTTGGCGTTTTACCAAAACACTCTGTGAGATCGGCTTGTCTGCTGTTGCCCTTCAAAACAAGAGCTCAACATTGAGCATGAATTGAGAGTGGCTGCAACCTGGTTTAAAAAAGATTTGTTGTGGAAATCCGGCTCATTGCAGCCACTAATACTAATAAAACTTGACACACTGCACTAATTCTGTTTTGCACAGGTTGCACGTTATTGTTTTGAAAATGTATGCAGTGTAAAACTCTTTATTGCCAAATATTTTAACTTGTTTTGTTTAGTTTAGTTCACATGTTGCACTTATTGTTATTATCTTGAAAAGATATCCAGTACAAAACAGGTTAATTGCAGCTACAATACACTATTTCTTTGCCAGTCTGCTTTTTTGCACATATATAACTTCTAACAAAGTGATTGCACATATGGTTTACTTGAATGTGATTGCAATTTTCTTTATTCTATTATTTGAAAAAGCACAGATGGAGTCACAAAAAGCTATTTCAATAAAAAGTCAGCATGGACCATTTTGTTGGTGGTGGGGCATGAACATTGTTCTTCCTCCAAAGTGGGGCGCGACAAAGTTTGAGTTCAATTGAATTCAGTTTATTTTAGCCCAGAATTACAAATTTGCCTCAGAGGACTTTACAATCTGTACACATACGACATCCCTGTGAAGTCACAACGACTCCGGGGAGGAAGCAGAGTTAATAAGGTGCAATGGAGAGATGTAAATTCATCCATAAGGAGAGAGAGAAGAGGAGATAGGTGCTCAGTGTACCCTAAAACAGCCGTTTAGATTCTATTTAATTTACTCACATGTTCTTTAGAACGTATGGCCCTTTTGGAGGAGGTGAGGGCTGTCTTCTGAAGGCCCTCAGTCTCTCCCGAATACTCTTGTCTCGCTCTCCTCTTGTTCGCTGCTGTGTCGGACCTCTCAGGGCTTCCCAGGCTGCTCAGTCAGGCTCTCCCTCGGTGTGGTCACGATGACAGGCAGTCCTCTGTCTTTCATGTCTGCAGGCGCCTCTTCCGCCGTGTCCCGTCTTGGTAAAACACTCTGTTTAGCAGGATACGGGGTCTGGAAGCGGATCTGGTTTTGCGTTAACACTCATTCCTTCCGATTCTGCAGGACCGTTGGGGGGATAATCTTGGTTGAAATAAATTATTCTCTGGTTCAGAAGCACTCGTTTCTTTTCCCAGGCCTTGCGCAGAATCTCTTCTTTGGTTTTGTACCCGTGGAATCTGATTATTATTGACCGTGGCTCGTCTTCCCTGTCACTGGGAGGTTTGGGGGCTCAAGACCAAGGTCCTAGTTGAGGGGATCTCCACCGTGTTCCACATTAACTTTCCCACAAACTCCACCGTAGACGACCCCTCCGCTCCTTCAGGAACATTATATATCCTTAGATTCTCCCCACGTGATTTCCCTTCTTGGTCGAGTAATTTTTTTTCCTGTTGATCCATCGCCTGTATCATCTTGCCCAGCACCTGTTCCAAGTTTTGAACTCGATCTTCCACACTTCCGATTCGTGTCTCTGCCTCTGCTACTTTTTGGTTAATGTTCACCAGCTCGGAAGAAATATTATTTAGCTGAGTTTTTGTGTCTTTGTGAAAGTCCCGTATTTCTTCCAGAAGTTTTATTAAACTTGCCGTGGCTTCTGGCTGAGAGTTAGCATTAACTCCACCATCTTGTACATGTGCCGGAGACCTGTTCTGCTTTTTTTTGTTTGCGTCCTTTATTGACACTGTTGCCCCACTCACCAGCCGGATTATTCTCGAAAATTGTTATATTTGATTGTTTCACGGGGCGTAGCAGTTATTTTCCTGGAGGAGCTGTCGCCTTAGGCTGCCATTCAGGGTGATGACGTTATCCGGAACCCAACTACTTGATTTCTTACAATCTCTGTCCCTCTGCTCTATGGTGTCCAGAGGCAGCAGAAGATCCAGAGGGACCGGCTGATGAATGATTTCTCAGCCGCTCTCAACAACTTCCAAGCAGTCCAGCGGCGTGCAGCAGAGAAGGAGAAGGAGTCAGTTGCCAGAGCGAGAGCTGGATCCCGCCTATCAGTAAGTAGGAGTCGGTGGTGGTTTCATATCACAGGATGAAGGCTAAAGAACTCTCCTTACCGCACTAATGAGAGGAGTGAAGAAACGTCACATCATGTGAATCTGTGTTCTGCTAACTTGACTTTGGCAATAGTGGATTGTTCCCTCTCACACAGACTGAAGATGGTTCTCGGGATGAAAAGCTTGTTTCTTTTGATAAGTAAGTGACTGTCATTCATTTCTTGGTTTCCTCTTGTCAGGTAGCAGCCCTTTGCATGGTGTATTATTGAGACTCAATGTCTTCGAGACAAATTAAGTAAATAATCAGATAAATAACTATGGACAAAAATATAAACATTCAGGCTAATGCTGGCTTTTTCTCAGTGGTCAAAAATGAATAACCTTACTCTATATTTCCCGTTTTCAATTTTCCCCTCACAAATCTCAAGTAGTCTTTTTATTTATAAAATAAAATTACACCAACATGGAACTTGTGAACAAGAGATCCGTGTTTTAAAAAAAAATATTGAAGATATCAAATACAAAAATATGAACAAATCAAACTCAACGGTTCATTGTTGATGTGATGTGTTCCTTGCATCTCATCATGAAAACTAATGGCAGTAATTTGTACTCTGCTAAACAACACTGATACATTTCGTGACTTTGTTTGTGTGCTGTGATTTAATTTGAATGTGGCATGAAAAGTCACAATAAAAACAAATGTTTTTTCATTAAATTATGACAGTAAAAAAAAAAAGAAACACAGAGCAATGTCTATTATATTTCACTTAATGTATGCATATCATATTTTCCATACAATACAAATAGACTGAGTGTTGGTGTTAAAGTGTCAGTTATGTTGGAACAGTTAATACAATGCATAAGAAAGATACACTTCAAACAATATACAATAATCACAGCAAGAGGAAGATCAGTCTCAGTTTATTAGTTTAACTTCACTCACACATTTCGACATGCTTTAAAAAAATGTTTTTCTGTTTGTGTAAAGCCAGGAGGACTGGGGTCAGATGACCACCCAGGCAGAGGAGTTAGCCATCACAGAGGAGGACCTGGAGCTCATCAAGGAGAGAGAAACCAACATCAGACAGCTGGAGGTCAGCATCTGTTTACTATTTCTAATATGAATCCATCCATACCAGGACCTCTGCTAAAATCTACCATCATGTTCTGGGAGCACACAACCCTACCAGCTGATTCTAGCTAATCTATTCATTTGTGTGTTTCAGTCTGATATTTTGGATGTAAACCAGATCTTCAAGGACCTGGCAGTGATGATCCATGATCAGGGAGAGATGATTGGTGAGTAGTTATTCTCAGGGCTCTGAAGTCCTAAACACACCACCAGTGGACATTTTACCACACTTCCTGCTATGCCAATTAACAGTAAGTTCAAGGGGTGTTGTTTCTCATTGGCATGACACTGGTTAAAGTTTGGTTAAGTGGAGGAAAGTACTTGTTTAAGGTTAGAGAATGATCAATAAATCAACAGATGGGATGTGAAGAGCGGCCTCCCTCCTTCAGCATTTGCTTTATTGTTCACACAAACACAAGAGCTGGCCTGTCAGAATCTAATGTAGGTATTTTCTGGCGTTAAGCCAAGGGGCAGATGTTGCTCACAGGTACCGCGGGTCGTCCATTAGTCGCAAGTCCGGCGGTTCCATCCTCGGCTCCTCCAGTCTAAAACACAAATTGCTCCTTAAGGCATCAGTTATGAATATGTGAATGAATGAGTGTGAATGATGCGTTGATGTAGTGTACAGTGCTTTGAGTGGTCAGAAGACTAGAAAGGTTCTCTAGGTTTTGGAGAAATGCCAGCTGACATCACGCTGTGGTGGCCATGAAGATAACGGCGATCATCTGACTGAAACCCTGTTAATCGCTGCAACGCCGGATTCTGCTGTGAATAAACACTAAGGAGGTGACTTCATAATTTCCTAGGTGACTTTGCTGTATGTTCTGCCCCACAGATAGCATTGAGGCAAATGTGGAGAATGCAGAAGTTCATGTAGAACGAGGAACAGAGCAGCTCCAGAGAGCATCCTACTACCAGGTGAGTCTGCAGCCGACATTTAAGAGTTGTCAATCAGTGATTTCCTGCTGGTAACCCTCCTGTTTCTGCGTTTCTATCACAGCAAAAGTCCAGAAAGAAGATGTGTATCCTTGCTATGGTTGGTTCCATTGTGCTCGTCATACTTGGCATTATTATCTGGCAAGCTTCTGCTGCCAAGTGAGTTGACTCCGCACAAACAATGTGTTACTACTATATTTTACTCTGCCCGTCGTACCTGCAAGTAGCTGCTTGGAATTACGAGAAGAACAAGAGGCTTCACCAAGGTCAGCAGATTAGAGCCATGCAGTGGGATGGTCAGTGTGGAAACCATACTCATCTGAACTGATAAACGCCTGCTTTTGTAAAATCCTATTTAAAGTGAGAAGGAGGACTGAGGTGACGTCTTGTCATGTTTACTGCACTAACACTAGCTGCCACTGTATTTCAAAATGAAAACATGTTATTTGGAATGATTTCAGAACAGGCAAATATGAAAAGAAACACACTACTTGTTAAAGTAGATTAATCTGTGGCTGTAAAAATAAAAAGTAGGTTACTTGTTTTAGCATCTTCGGATGTGACGTGTGTTGAGTGCCTGGTCTTCCCAGTAAAAATAACTTGGGACTTGTATTAATCGTGGCAGTGATGGCTGTAATATACATGTTGTAAAATGAAACCTCTAACAGATTACTAGTATGAATCTAATCCATGTCTGTAAATATTACAAAGTGCTGCAATATATATATATAAGTACATTATGAGAGTCCAGTCTTCAAAGAAAACATTTTTAAATTGATTTCTACCACTCTTACCAGTATGCATAATAAATGTCTTAAACACTTCAGCTCTCCTGGATGTGTCATCAGTTGTGTGTCTACATGTTGGCTAAGAGGTTCTCCTTAAGCTGGTTCTGGCCTGGAATGTTTAAAGCTTCTTGGAGTACAATTGTAAACATCTTGTGTCATTGATTTGATCACTTCTGATAACAATGAAGTGATCAAAGTAAATGCTGAGATCTGGAAACATTAGGACTTTAAACACACGCAGATCACACCCGCGCACATGGTCTTTTATTGCTATATGTTGTAGTTGAACACCCGTAAAGGTTTCTCTTAGCGGAGGCTATCCGAGGCCAAAAGCCAGCTGCTCCGTGCTCCCCCTGGTGGCAGACTCAGAGTGGTGGTCTAAGCCTGCTCGTCGCCGGCAAGGTCAAAACAAAACAACAAACGCCTTTTTATTAAAGACGGTATTCAATGTGTTTTTGTACAGGGCTGAATTTTATATTGCTAATAACTGGATACTGCAATAAACCAATGCCATGTCCAGTTAAACATAAAAGGTCATTTATTTCTAATATTGTACATTTTCCAACACAAACTTAAAGATATGTTCTGTCAAAACCCATTTGTCTTAATCAAAAAATAAAATAAATCCAAAGATTTGTTATCATAAGTTACTACATGCTACCACACATTGTCACCCGTTCTCACACAGTCAAACACAGTGTGCTCCTGCCAATCTAGCACCACATAACAGTTGGAGAAGTACGTGAGAGAGAGGTTATTTCACATTTCTCCAAAAAGAGGAATGTGGACAGCGAGACCAGAATAATCAAGAATGGACAGATTGTTATGTTTAGTCTTCCCATTGGCAGTTCAAAACTAGTGTTTTTTAAAGCAGAAATGTGAAGCGCCACCACGAGACAAAGCACAACTCTTGAGCAAACATACCGACTCGCATCCGAAATGAAGGCACAGAAAAATAAAGCTAAGAGCAGAATCCGAACATTAATTTACTGCCAAACAATGATGTAAACAGAGAAATGAGCTGAAACAAGTGGTTTCCATGACCACACACTTCTCTTTTTAGAAGATAAGAAAATAATATGGTAATTCAGGGTTCACTTTACCCTGAATTAACTGAATTTAAAGCTGCAGGACAATTTTGTGCATTTTTCTAAAATGAAGCACTTTATTTTGCAAGTTTTTCAAAAGCTTTCTGTTATGTAATTTAATTTAGAATGCTTTCCCTTATTTTACTTGAAAGTTTACTACTCCGCTGCTCTGACTTCATATCTTTTACCACAAATACAAATCACTAATTCATAAATGTTTTCTTTGCATTTGTTTGATGTGTGTCAAGCCACCACAATGAAACTCACCTTTTCAAGATTATTTTTGAAATTATCACCTTTAACCAATTAGACTCAAGAACATATTTAAAATGCTGCTTTAAGCAGCAGCATGAGTAAGTGGTCAAATTACTAAAACATGATATATAAGTTATGTAAGGGAGCTGAGGATAGCTACAGATGCTTATGTGAGTATTGTAAAACATGTTCAGTAACCCTGTAGTAACTGCTCATGCCAAAGTGGAGAAATGGTATTAAAAGGGTATCGTGGGGAAATAACAGAGTACACAGTGCTGAACTAGGGTGGGTCTCACTGACTGGGAAAATTGGTTTGACCACCTCATCCACCTTCCTGTTCCTCTTAAATTATTTCCAGATGTTCCAAATGTTGAAAGTGGAAGGCCTTCAAAGGCCTCTCCTGTCTGGGTGTGTGTGAGCACACTCAGAGGAAACATAACAGGGATTTTTACATGTTTTTATTTAAATTGATTTAACCAGGAAAAGCCTCATTGAGATTACAAATCTCCTTTTCAAGAGTGTCCTGGCCAAGACAGCAAAAGCACATTTAACAAAGTTTCAGACATACAACATAAAACAGTGACAGACAATAAAAGCTTTAGTAAAACCAAAACTAAGACTCAAGTCATCACATCCCAGTTCACACAGGTCAGAAAAACCTCTACAACCAGATGAACCTTCCTCCAAATCTCTTTTTAAACCACCTAAAGAGACCGGCTCCCGTAGACTAGATTCAAAGCCGCAGGAGCAGCAAACCTAAAAGCCCTTTTCCCCATTTCCAGACGGACGTTAGGGACAGATAGCAAGAGGAGGCCTTGCTCATGAAGGGAATGCTTTCAGAAATCCCCTTGTCCTTGAGGTTCGTCAGCAATGTGCTGTCAGCCATTGCCTCCTCCAGGCTCCACTCTGCCTGTAGCTGGGCTGAAGTGTTTTATCCAGACTGTCAGACGTGAGCATGCTGTCTCCCTCAGTGCCAGAGGTATTTCCTCTCAGAACTGCTCCAGCTGAAATCCAGGAGGACACGTCTACCTCTGGCAGCTCCAAGCAGACAAAACAGTTCTTTGCTGCAGCCAGTCTGGACAAGGTTCCATCAGCCGGCAACTCTACGAAGTACTACGAGCATGAAGTATACGAGCATAAAGTACTATGAGCATGAAGTACTATGAGCATAAAGTATACGAGCAAGAAGTATACAAGCATGAAGTACTACGAGCATGAAGTATACAAGCATGAAGTACTACGAGCATGAAGTATACGAACATGAAGTACTATGAGCATGAAGTATACAAGCATAACGTACTATGAGCATGAAGTACTATGAGCATGAAGTATACGAGCATAACGTACTATGAGCATGAAGTACTATGAGCATGAAGTACTATGAGCATGAAGTATACGAGCATAAAGTACTATGAGCATGGAGTACTATAAGCATAAAGTATACGAGCATAAAGTACTACGAGCATGAAGTACTACGAGCATGAAGTATACGAGCATAACGTACTATGAGCATGAAGTACTATGAGCATGAAGTATACGAGCATAAAGTACTATGAGCATGGAGTACTATAAGCATAAAGTATACAAGCATAAAGTACTACGAGCATGAAGTACTACGAGCATGAAGTATACGAGCATGAAGTACTACGAGCATGAAGTATACAAGCATGAAGTACTACGAGCATGAAGTATACGAGCATGAAGTACTACGAGCATGAAGTATACATGCATGAAGTACTACGAGCATGAAGTACTACGTGCATGAAGTACCACAAGCATGAAGTATGCTCGAGCATGAAGTACTAAAAGCATGAAGTACTACGAGCATGAAATATACGAGCATGAAGTACTACGAGAATGAAGTACTACGAGCATGAAGTATACGAGTATGAAGTACTACGAGCATGAAGTACCACGAGCATGAAGTACTACGTGCATGAAGTACCACGAGCATGAAGTACTACAAGCATGAAGTACTACTACGAGCATGAAGTATACAAGCATGAAGTACTACGAGCATGAAGTACTACGTGCATGAAGTATACGAGCATGAAGTACTACGTGCATGAAGTACCACGAGCATGAAGTACTACGAGCATGAAGTACCACGAGCATGAAGTACTACGTGCATGAAGTACCACGAGCATGAAGTACTACAAGCATGAAGTACTAAAAGCATGAAGTATACGAAAATGAAGTACAATGAAGTATACGAGCATGATGTACTACGAGCATTAAGTACTACAAGCATGAAGTACTAAAAGCATGAAGTATACGAAAATGAAGTACAATGAAGTATACGAGCATGAAGTACCACGAGCATGAAGTACTACGAGCATGAAGTATACGAGCATGAAGTACTACGTGCATGAAGTACCACGAGCATGAAGTACTACGAGCATGAAGTATACAAGCATGAAGTACTACGAGCATGAAGTACCACGAGCATGAAGTACTACGTACATGAAGTACCACGAGCATGAAGTACTACAAGCATGAAGTACTACAAGCATGAAGTATACGAAAATGAAGTACAACAAGTATGAAGTACCACGAGCATGAAGTATACGAGCATGAAGTACTACGAGCATGAACTATACGAGCATGAAGTACTATGAGCATGAAGTATACAAGCATGAAGTACTACGAGGATGAAGTATACAAGCATGAAATACCACGAGCATGAAGTATACAAGCATGAAGTACCACGAGCATGAAGTACTACAAGCATGAAGTATACGAGCATGAAGTACTATGAGCATTAAGTACCACGAGCATAACGTACTATGAGCATGAAGTACTATGAGCATGAAGTACTATGAGCATGAAGTATACGAGCATAAAGTACTACGAGCATGAAGTACTACGAGCATGAAGTATACGAGCATGAAGTACTACGAGCATGAAGTATACGAGCATGAAGTATACGAGCATGAAGTACTACGAGCATGAAGTATACGAGCATGAAGTACTACAAGCATGAAGTACTACAAGCATGAAGTATACGAAAATGAAGTACAACGAGTATGAAGTACCACGAGCATGAAGTATACGAGCATGAAGTACTACGAGCATGAACTATACGAGCATGAAGTACTACGAGGATGAAGTATACAAGCATGAAATACCACGAGCATGAAGTACTACAAGCATGAAGTATACGAAAATGAAGTACAACGAGTATGAAGTACTACGAGCATGAACTATACGAGATTGAAGTACTATGAGCATGAAGTATACAAGCATGAAGTACTACGAGCATGAAGTATACAAGCATGAAGTACCACGAGCATGAAGTATACAAGCATGAAGAACCACGAGCATGAAGTATACGAGCATGAAGTACAATGAGCAATAAGTACCACGAGCATGAAGTACTACGAGCATGAAGTACCACGAGCATGAAGTACCACAAGCATGAAGTACTACAAGAATGAAGTATACGAGCATGAAGTACTACGAGCATGAAGTACTACGAGCATGAAGTATACGAGCATGAAGTACTACGAGCATGAAGTATACAAGCATGAAGTACCACGAGCATGAAGTATACAAGCATGAAGAACCACGAGCATGAAGTATACGAGCATGAAGTACAATGAGCAATAAGTACCACGAGCATGAAGTACTACGAGCATGAAGTACCACGAGCATGAAGTACCACAAGCATGAAGTACTACAAGAATGAAGTATACGAGCATTAAGTACTACGAGCATGAAGTACTACGAGCATGAAGTATACGAGCATGAAGTACTACGAGCATGAAGTATACGAACATGAAGTACTACGAGCATGAAGTATACGAGCATGAAGTACTACGAGCATGAAGTATACGAACATGAAGTACTACGAGCATGAAGTACTACGAGCATGAAGTATACGAGCATGAAGTACTACGAGCATGAAGTACTACGAGCATGAAATATACGAGCATGAAGTACTACGAGCATGAAGTACTACGAGCATGAAGTATACGAGTATGAAGTACTACGAGCATGAAGTACTACGTGCATGAAGTACCACGAGCATGAAGTACTACGTGCATGAAGTACCACGAGCATGAAGTACTACAAGCATGAAGTACTACTACGAGCATGAAGTATACAAGCATGAAGTACTACGAGCATGAAGTACTACGTGCATGAAGTATACGAGCATGAAGTACTACGTGCATGAAGTACCACGAGCATGAAGTACTACGAGCATGAAGTACCACGAGCATGAAGTACTACGTGCATGAAGTACCACGAGCATGAAGTACTACAAGCATGAAGTATACGAAAATGAAGTACAATGAAGTATACGAGCATGATGTACTACGAGCATGAAGTACTAAGAGCATGAAGTATACAAGCATGAAGTACTACGAGCATGAAGTATACAAGCATGAAGTACTACGAGCATGAAGTACCACGAGCATGAAGTACTACGTGCATGAAGTACCACGAGCATGAAGTACTACAAGCATGAAGTACTACAAGCATGAAGTATACGAAAATGAAGTACAACGAGTATGAAGTACCACGAGCATGAAGTATACGAGCATGAAGTACTACGAGCATGAAGTACTACGAGCATGAACTATACGAGCATGAAGTACTATGAGCATGAAGTATACAAGCATGAAGTACTACGAGCATGAAGTATACAAGCATGAAATACCACGAGCATGAAGTATACAAGCATGAAGTACCACGAGCATGAAGTACTACAAGCATGAAGTATACAAGCATGAAGTACCACAAGCATGAAGTACTACAAGCATGAAGTATACGAGCATGAAGTACTATGAGCATGAAGAATACAAGCATGAAGTACCACGAGCATTAAGTACCATGAGCATGAAGTACCGCGAGCATGAAGTATACAAGCATGAAGTACTACAAGCATGAAGTACCACGAGCATTAAGTACCACGAGCATGAAGTACCACGAGCATTAAGTACCACGAGCATGAAGTACCGCGAGCATGAACTATACGAGCATGAAGTACTACAAGCATGAAGTACTACGAGCATTAAGTACCATGAGCATGAAGTACCGCGAGCATGAAGTATACAAGCATGAAGTACTACAAGCATGAAGTACCACAAGCATGAAGTACTACGAGCATGAAGTATACAAGCATGAAGTACTACGGGCATGACAAGCATGAAATACTACAAGCATGAAGTATACGAGCATGAAGTACTACGAGCATGAAGTACTACAAGCATGAAATATACGAGCATGAAGTACTACGAGCATGAAGTATACAAGCATGAAGTACTACGAGCATGAAGTACCACGAGCATGAAGTACTACGTGCATGAAGTACCACGAGCATGAAGTACTACAAGCATGAAGTACTACAAGCATGAAGTATACGAAAATGAAGTACAACGAGTATGAAGTACCACGAGCATGAAGTATACGAGCATGAAGTACTACGAGCATGAAGTACTACGAGCATGAACTATACGAGCATGAAGTACTATGAGCATGAAGTAAACAAGCATGAAGTACTACGAGCATGAAGTATACAAGCATGAAGTACCAATAGCATGAAGTATACAAGCATGAAGTATACGAGCATGAAGTACAATGAGCAATAAGTACCACGAGCATGAAGTATACGAGCATGAAGTACAATGAGCAATAAGTACCACGAGCATGAAGTATACGAGCATTAAGTACTACGAGCATGAAGTACTACGAGCATGAAGTATACGAGCATGAAGTACTACGAGCATGAAGTATACAAGCATGAAGTACCACGAGCATGAAGTACTACAAGCATGAAGTATACGAGCATGAAGTACCATGAGCATGAAGTACTACGAGCATGAATTATACGAGCATGAAGTACCACGAGCATGAAGTACCACAAGCATGAAGTACTACGTGCATGAAGTACCACGAGCATGAAGTACTACGAGCATGAAGTACCACAAGCATGAAGTACTACGTGCATGAAGTACCACGAGCATGAAGTACTACAAGCATGAAGTACTACAAGCATGAAGTATACGAAAATGAAGTACAACGAGTATGAAGTACCACGAGCATGAAGTATACGAGCATGAAGTACTACGGGCATGAAGTACTACGAGCATGAACTATACGAGCATGAAGTACTATGAGCATGAAGTATACAAGCATGAAGTACTACGAGCATGAAGTATACAAGCATGAAGTACCACGAGCATGAAGTATACAAACATGAAGTACCACGAGCATGAAGTACTACAAGCATGAAGTATACGAGCATGAAGTACAATGAGCAATAAGTACCACGAGCATGAAGTATACGAGCATGAAGTACTACGAGCATGAAGTACTACGAGCATGAAGTATACGAGCATGAAGTACTACGAGCATGAAGTATACAAGCATGAAGTACCACGAGCATGAAGTACTACAAGCATGAAGTATACGAGCATGAAGTACCATGAGCATGAAGTACTACGAGCATGAAGTACTACGAGCATGAAGTATACGAGCATGAAGTACTACGAGCATGAAGTATACGAGTATGAAGTACCACGAGCATGAAGTACCACGAGCATGAAGTACTACGAGCATGAAATATACGAGCATGAAGTACTACGAGCATGAAGTATACGAGTATGAAGTACCACGAGCATGAAGTACTACGAGCATGAAGTACTACGGGCATGACAAGCATGAAGTACTACAAGCATGAAGTATACAAGCATGAAGTACCACGAGCATGAAGTACTACAAGCATGAGGTATACGAGCATGAAGTACTATGAGCATGAAGTACTACGAGCATGAAGTATACAAGCATGAATTACCACGAGCATGAAGTACCATGAGCATGAAGTACTACAAGCATGAGGTATACGAGCATGAAGTACTACGAGCATGAAGTACCGCGAGCATGAAGTACTACGAGCATGAAGTATACGAGCATGAAGTACTACGAACATGAAGTACTACGAGCATGAAGTATACGAGCATGAAGTACTACGAGCATTAAGTATACGAGTATGAAGTACTACGAGCATGAAGTACCACGAGCATCAAGTACTACGTGCATGAAGTACCACGAGCATGAAGTATACGAGCATGAAGTACTACAAGCATGAAGTACCACAAGCATGAAGTACTACGAGCATGAAGTATACAAGCATGAAGTTCTACGGGCATGACAAGCATGAAATACTACAAGCATGAAGTATACGAGCATGAAGTACTACGAGCATGAATTACTACGAGCATGAAATATACGAGCATGAAGTACTACGAGCATGAAATATACGAGCATGAAGTACTACGAGCATGAAGTATACGAGTATGAAGTACCACGAGCATGAAGTACTACGAGCATGAAGTACTACGGGCATGACAAGCATGAAGTACTACAAGCATGAAGTATACAAGCATGAAGTACCACAAGCATGAAGTACTACAAGCATGAAGTATACGAGCATGAAGTACTATGAGCATGAAGTACTACGAGCATGAAGTATACAAGCATGAAGTACCACAAGCATGAAGTACCATGAGCATGAAGTACCATGAGCATGAAGTATACGAGCATGAAGTACTACAAGCATGAAGTACCACGAGCATGAAGTACTACGAGCATGAAGTACCGCGAGCATGAAGTATTTGAGCATGAAGTACTACAAGCATGAAGTGTACGAGCATGAAGTACTACGAGCATGAAATACTACGAGTATGAAGTACCACGAGCATGAAGTACCATGAGCATGAAGTACCGCGAGCATGAAGTACTACGAGCATGTAGTACTACAAGCATGAAGTACAACGAGCATGAAGTACTACGAGCATGAAGTATACAAGCATGAAGTACTACGGGCATGACGAGCATGAAGTACTACGAGCATGAAGTATACAAGCATGAAGTACTACGAGCATGAAGTAATACGAGCATGAAGTACTACGAGCATGAAGTACAACAAGCATGAAGTACTACGAGCATGAAGTACCACGAGCATGAAGTACCATGAGCATGAAGTACTACGAGCATGAAGTACCACGAGCATGAAGTACTACGAGCATGAAGTATAAGAGCATGAAGTACTACGAGCATGAAGTATACAAGCATGAAGTACTACGAGCATGATGTATACGAGCATGAAGTACCACGAGCATGAAGTACCACGAGCATGAAGTATACGAGCATGAAGTACCACGAGCATGAAGTACCACGAGCATGAAGTACCACGAGCATGAAGTATACGAGCATGAAGTACCACGAGCATGAAGTACCACGAGCATGAAGTACCACGAGCATGAAGTACTACGAGCATTAAGTACCACGAGCATGAAGTATACGAGCATGAAGTACTACGAGCATGAAATACTACGAGCATGAAGTACCACGAGCATGAAGTACTACGAGCATGAAGTATACTAGCATGAAGTACCACGAGCATGAAGTATACATGCATGAAGTACTACGGGCATGAAGTACTACAAGCATGAAGTACTACAAGCATGAAATATACAAGCATGAAGTACTACGAGCATGAAGTATACAAGCATGAAGTACTACGAGCATGAAATATACAAGCATGAAGTACTACGAGCATGAAGTATACAAGCATGAAGTACTACGAGCATGTAGTATACGAGCATATTGTACTACGAGCATGAAGTACTACAAGCATGAAGTACCACGAGCATGAAGTACCACGAGCATGAAGTACCACGAGCATGAAGTACTACGAGCATTAAGTACCACGAGCATGAAGTATACGAGCATGAAGTACTACGAGCATGAAATACTTCGAGCATGAAGTACTACGGGCATGAAGTACTACAAGCATGAAGTACTACAAGCATGAAATATACAAGCATGAAGTACTACGAGCATGAAGTATACAAGCATGAAGTACTACGAGCATGTAGTATACGAGCATGATGTACTACGAGCATGAAGTACTACAAGCATGAAGTATACGAGCATGAAGTACCACGAGCATGAAGTACCACAAGCATGAAGTACCACGAGCATGAAGTACCACGAGCATGAAATACTACGAGTATGAAGTACCACGAGCATGAAGTACCACGAGCATGAAGTACCGCGAGCATGAAGTATACGAGCATGAAGTACTACAAGCATGAAGTACAACGAGCATGAAGTACTACGAGCATGAAGTATACAAGCATGAAGTACTACGGGCATGACGAGCATGAAGTACTACGAGCATGAAGTATACAAGCATGAAGTACTACGAGCATGAAGTACCAAGAGCATGAAGTACCACGAGCATGAAGTACTACGAGCATGAAGTACCACAAGCATGAAGTACTACGAGCATGAAGTATACAAGCATGAAGTACTACGGGCATGACGAGCATGAAGTACTACGAGCATGAAGTATACAAACATGAAGTACTACGAGCATGAAGTACTACGAGCATGAAGTACAACGAGCATGAAGTACTACGAGCATGAAGTACCACAAGCATGAAGTACCGCGAGCATGAAGTATACGAGCATGAAGTACTACGAGCATGAAGTACCACAAGCATGAAGTACCATGAGCATGAATTACTACGAGCATGAAGTATACGAGCATGAAGTACCACGAAAATGAAGTATACGAGCATGAAGTTCCACAAGCATGAAGTACCACAAGCATGAAGTACCACGAGCATGAAGTACTACGAGCATGAAGTACCACGAGCATGAAGTATACGAGCATGAAGTACTACGAGCTTGAAATACTACGAGCATGAAGTACCACGAGCATGAAGTACCATGAGCATGAAGTACCACGAGTATGAAGTACCTTGAGCATGAAATATACGAGCATGAAGTACTACGAGCATGAAGTACCACGAGCATGAAGTACCACGAGCATGAAGTACCACGAGCATGAAGTACCGCGAGCATGAAGTATACGAGCATGAAGTATTACAAGCATTAAGTACTACGAGCATGAAGTACTGCGAGCATGAAGTACTACGAGCATGAAGTACCACAAGCATGAAGTAACACGAGCATGAAGTACCACGAGCGTGAAGTATACGAGCATGAAGTACCACGAGCATGAAGTACCATGAGCATGAAGTACACAAGCATGAAGTACCACGAGCATGAAGTACCACGAGCATGAAGTATACAAACATGAAGTACCACAAGCATGAAGTACCACGAGCATGAAGTACTACGAGCATGAAGTACCACAAGCATGAAGTACTACGAGCATGAAGTATACAAGCATGAAGTACTACGAGCATGAAGTATACGAGCATGAAGTACTACGAGCATGAAGTATACGAGTATGAAGTACCACGAGCATGAAGTACCACGAGCATGAAGTACTACGAGCATGAAATATACGAGCATGAAGTACTACGAGCATGAAGTATACGAGTATGAAGTACCACGAGCATGAAGTACTACGAGCATGAAGTACTACGGGCATGACAAGCATGAAGTACTACAAGCATGAAGTATACAAGCATGAAGTACCACGAGCATGAAGTACTACAAGCATGAGGTATACGAGCATGAAGTACTATGAGCATGAAGTACTACGAGCATGAAGTATACAAGCATGAATTACCACGAGCATGAAGTACCATGAGCATGAAGTACTACAAGCATGAGGTATACGAGCATGAAGTACTACGAGCATGAAGTACCGCGAGCATGAAGTACTACGAGCATGAAGAATACAAGCATGAAGTACCACGAGCATGAAGTACCATGAGCATGAAGTACCGCGAGCATGAAGTATACGAGCATGAAGTACTACAAGCATGAAGTACCACGAGCATGAAGTACTACGAGCATGAAGTATACGAGCATGAAGTACTACGAGCATGAAGTACTACGAGCATGAAGTATACGAGCATGAAGTACTACGAGCATTAAGTATACGAGTATGAAGTACTACGAGCATGAAGTACCACGAGCATCAAGTACTACGTGCATGAAGTACCACGAGCATGAAGTATACGAGCATGAAGTACTACAAGCATGAAGTACCACAAGCATGAAGTACTACGAGCATGAAGTATACAAGCATGAAGTACTACGGGCATGACAAGCATGAAATACTACAAGCATGAAGTATACGAGCATGAAGTACTACGAGCATGAATTACTACGAGCATGAAGTACTACAAGCATGAAGTACTACAAGCATGAAATATACAAGCATGAAGTACTACGAGCATGAAGTATACAAGCATGAAGTACTACGAGCATGAAATATACAAGCATGAAGTACTACGAGCATGAAGTATACAAGCATGAAGTACTACGAGCATGTAGTATACGAGCATATTGTACTACGAGCATGAAGTACTACAAGCATGAAGTACCACGAGCATGAAGTACCACGAGCATGAAGTACCACGAGCATGAAGTACTACGAGCATTAAGTACCACGAGCATGAAGTATACGAGCATGAAGTACTACGAGCATGAAATACTTCGAGCATGAAGTACTACGGGCATGAAGTACTACAAGCATGAAGTACTACAAGCATGAAATATACAAGCATGAAGTACTACGAGCATGAAGTATACAAGCATGAAGTACTACGAGCATGTAGTATACGAGCATGATGTACTACGAGCATGAAGTACTACAAGCATGAAGTATACGAGCATGAAGTACCACGAGCATGAAGTACCACAAGCATGAAGTACCACGAGCATGAAGTACCACGAGCATGAAATACTACGAGTATGAAGTACCACGAGCATGAAGTACCACGAGCATGAAGTACCGCGAGCATGAAGTATACGAGCATGAAGTACTACAAGCATGAAGTACAACGAGCATGAAGTACTACGAGCATGAAGTATACAAGCATGAAGTACTACGGGCATGACGAGCATGAAGTACTACGAGCATGAAGTATACAAGCATGAAGTACTACGAGCATGAAGTACCAAGAGCATGAAGTACCACGAGCATGAAGTACTACGAGCATGAAGTACCACAAGCATGAAGTACTACGAGCATGAAGTATACAAGCATGAAGTACTACGGGCATGACGAGCATGAAGTACTACGAGCATGAAGTATACAAACATGAAGTACTACGAGCATGAAGTACTACGAGCATGAAGTACAACGAGCATGAAGTACTACGAGCATGAAGTACCACAAGCATGAAGTACCGCGAGCATGAAGTATACGAGCATGAAGTACTACGAGCATGAAGTACCACAAGCATGAAGTACCATGAGCATGAATTACTACGAGCATGAAGTATACGAGCATGAAGTACCACGAAAATGAAGTATACGAGCATGAAGTTCCACAAGCATGAAGTACCACAAGCATGAAGTACCACGAGCATGAAGTACTACGAGCATGAAGTACCACGAGCATGAAGTATACGAGCATGAAGTACTACGAGCTTGAAATACTACGAGCATGAAGTACCACGAGCATGAAGTACCATGAGCATGAAGTACCACGAGTATGAAGTACCTTGAGCATGAAATATACGAGCATGAAGTACTACGAGCATGAAGTACCACGAGCATGAAGTACCACGAGCATGAAGTACCACGAGCATGAAGTACCGCGAGCATGAAGTATACGAGCATGAAGTATTACAAGCATTAAGTACTACGAGCATGAAGTACTGCGAGCATGAAGTATACGAGCATGAAGTATTACAAGCATTAAGTACTACGAGCATGAAGTACTGCGAGCATGAAGTACTACGAGCATGAAGTACCACGAGCATGAAGTAACACGAGCATGAAGTACCACGAGCGTGAAGTATACGAGCATGAAGTACCACGAGCATGAAGTACCATGAGCATGAAGTACACAAGCATGAAGTACCACGAGCATGAAGTACCACGAGCATGAAGTATACAAACATGAAGTACCACAAGCATGAAGTACCACGAGCATGAAGTACTACGAGCATGAAGTACCACAAGCATGAAGTACTACGAGCATGAAGTATACAAGCATGAAGTACTACGAGCATGAAGTATACGAGCATGAAGTACTACGAGCATGAAGTATACGAGTATGAAGTACCACGAGCATGAAGTACCACGAGCATGAAGTACTACGAGCATGAAATATACGAGCATGAAGTACTACGAGCATGAAGTATACGAGTATGAAGTACCACGAGCATGAAGTACTACGAGCATGAAGTACTACGGGCATGACAAGCATGAAGTACTACAAGCATGAAGTATACAAGCATGAAGTACCACGAGCATGAAGTACTACAAGCATGAGGTATACGAGCATGAAGTACTATGAGCATGAAGTACTACGAGCATGAAGTATACAAGCATGAATTACCACGAGCATGAAGTACCATGAGCATGAAGTACTACAAGCATGAGGTATACGAGCATGAAGTACTACGAGCATGAAGTACCGCGAGCATGAAGTACTACGAGCATGAAGAATACAAGCATGAAGTACCACGAGCATGAAGTACCATGGGCATGAAGTACCGCGAGCATGAAGTATACGAGCATGAAGTACTACAAGCATGAAGTACCACGAGCATGAAGTACTACGAGCATGAAGTATACGAGCATGAAGTACTACGAGCATGAAGTACTACGAGCATGAAGTATACGAGCATGAAGTACTACGAGCATTAAGTATACGAGTATGAAGTACTACGAGCATGAAGTACCACGAGCATCAAGTACTACGTGCATGAAGTACCACGAGCATGAAGTATACGAGCATGAAGTACTACAAGCATGAAGTACCACAAGCATGAAGTACTACGAGCATGAAGTATACAAGCATGAAGTACTACGGGCATGACAAGCATGAAATACTACAAGCATGAAGTATACGAGCATGAAGTACTACGAGCATGAATTACTACGAGCATGAAATATACGAGCATGAAGTACTACGAGCATGAAATATACGAGCATGAAGTACTACGAGCATGAAGTATACGAGTATGAAGTACCACGAGCATGAAGTACTACGAGCATGAAGTACTACGGGCATGACAAGCATGAAGTACTACAAGCATGAAGTATACAAGCATGAAGTACCACAAGCATGAAGTACTACAAGCATGAAGTATACGAGCATGAAGTACTATGAGCATGAAGTACTACGAGCATGAAGTATACAAGCATGAAGTACCACAAGTATGAAGTACCATGAGCATGAAGTACCATGAGTATGAAGTATACGAGCATGAAGTACTACAAGCATGAAGTACCACGAGCATGAAGTACTACGAGCATGAAGTACCGCGAGCATGAAGTATTTGAGCATGAAGTACTACAAGCATGAAGTGTACGAGCATGAAGTACTACGAGCATGAAATACTACGAGTATGAAGTACCACGAGCATGAAGTACCATGAGCATGAAGTACCGCGAGCATGAAGTACTACGAGCATGTAGTACTACAAGCATGAAGTACAACGAGCATGAAGTACTACGAGCATGAAGTATACAAGCATGAAGTACTACGGGCATGACGAGCATGAAGTACTACGAGCATGAAGTATACAAGCATGAAGTACTACGAGCATGAAGTAATACGACCATGAAGTACTACGAGCATGAAGTACAACAAGCATGAAGTACTACGAGCATGAAGTACCACGAGCATGAAGTACCATGAGCATGAAGTACTACGAGCATGAAGTACCACGAGCATGAAGTACTACGAGCATGAAGTATAAGAGCATGAAGTACCACGAGCATGAAGTACCGCGAGCATGAAGTATACGAGCATGAAGTACTACGAGCATGAAGTACCACGAGCATGAAGTACCATGAGCATGAAGTACTACGAGCATGAAGTATACGAGCATGAAGTACCACAAGCATGAAGTATACGAGCATGAAGTACCACGAGCATGAAGTACCACGAGCATGAAGTACCACGAGCATGAAGTATACGAGCATGAAGTACCACGAGCATGAAGTACCACGAGCATGAAGTACCACGAGCATGAAGTATACGAGCATGAAGTACCACGAGCATGAAGTACCACGAGCATGAAGTACCACGAGCATGAAGTACTACGAGCATTAAGTACCACGAGCATGAAGTATACGAGCATGAAGTACTACGAGCATGAAATACTACGAGCATGAAGTACCACGAGCATGAAGTACTACGAGCATGAAGTATACTAGCATGAAGTACCACGAGCATGAAGTATACATGCATGAAGTACTACTGGCATGAAGTACTACAAGCATGAAGTACTACAAGCATGAAATATACAAGCATGAAGTACTACGAGCATGAAGTATACAAGCATGAAGTACTACGAGCATGAAATATACAAGCATGAAGTACTACGAGCATGAAGTATACAAGCATGAAGTACTACGAGCATGTAGTATACGAGCATATTGTACTACGTGCATGAAGTACTACAAGCATGAATTACCACGAGCATGAAGTACCACGAGCATGAAGTACCACGAGCATGAAGTACTACGAGCATTAAGTACCACGAGCATGAAGTATACGAGCATGAAGTACTACGAGCATGAAATACTTCGAGCATGAAGTACTACGGGCATGAAGTACTACAAGCATGAAGTACTACAAGCATGAAATATACAAGCATGAAGTACTACTAGCATGAAGTATACAAGCATGAAGTACTACGAGCATGTAGTATACGAGCATGATGTACTACGAGCATGAAGTACTACAAGCATGAAGTATACGAGCATGAAGTACCACGAGCATGAAGTACCACAAGCATGAAGTACCACGAGCATGAAGTACTACGAGCATGAAATACTACGAGTATGAAGTACCACGAGCATGAAGTACCACGAGCATGAAGTACCGCGAGCATGAAGTATACGAGCATGAAGTACTACAAGCATGAAGTACAACGAGCATGAAGTACTACGAGCATGAAGTATACAAGCATGAAGTACTACGGGCATGACGAGCCTGAAGTACTACGAGCATGAAGTATACAAGCATGAAGTACTACGAGCATGAAGTACCAAGAGCATGAAGTACCACGAGCATTAAGTACTACGAGCATGAAGTACCACAAGCATGAAGTACTACGAGCATGAAGTATACAAGCATGAAGTACTACGGGCATGACGAGCATGAAGTACTACGAGCATGAAGTATACAAACATGAAGTACTACGAGCATGAAGTACTACGAGCATGAAGTACAACGAGCATGAAGTACTACGAGCATGAAGTACCACGAGCATGAAGTACCGCGAGCATGAAGTATACGAGCATGAAGTACTACGAGCATGAAGTACCACAAGCATGAAGTACCATGAGCATGAATTACTACGAGCATGAAGTATACGAGCATGAAGTACCACGAAAATGAAGTATACGAGCATGAAGTTCCACAAGCATGAAGTACCACAAGCATGAAGTACCACGAGCATGAAGTACTACGAGCATGAAGTACCACGAGCATGAAGTATACGAGCATGAAGTACTACGAGCTTGAAATACTACGAGCATGAAGTACCACGAGCATGAAGTACCATGAGCATGAAGTACCACGAGTATGAAGTACCTTGAGCATGAAATATACGAGCATGAAGTACTACGAGCATGAAGTCCCACGAGCATGAAGTACCACGAGCATGAAGTACCACGAGCATGAAGTACCGCGAGCATGAAGTATACGAGCATGAAGTATTACAAGCATTAAGTACTACGAGCATGAAGTACTGCGAGCATGAAGTACTACGAGCATGAAGTACCACGAGCATGAAGTAACACGAGCATGAAGTACCACGAGCGTGAAGTATACGAGCATGAAGTACCACGAGCATGAAGTACCATGAGCATGAAGTACACAAGCATGAAGTACCACGAGCATGAAGTACCACGAGCATGAAGTATACAAACATGAAGTACCACAAGCATGAAGTACCACGAGCATGAAGTACTACGAGCATGAAGTACCACAAGCATGAAGTACTACGAGCATGAAGTATACAAGCATGAAGTACTACGAGCATGAAGTACAACGAGCATGAAGTACTACGAGCATGAAGTATACAAGCATGAAGTACTACGAGCATGAAGTACTACGAGCATGAAGTACAACGAGCATGAAGTACTACGAGCATGAAGTACTACGAGCATGAAGTACAACGAGCATGAAGTACTATGAGCATGAAGTACCACGAGCATGAAGTACCGCGAGCATGAAGTATACAAGCATGAAGTAGTACGAGCATGAAGTACCACGAGCATGAAGTACCATGAGCATGAAGTACTACGAGCATGAAGTATACGAGCATGAAGTACCACCAGCATGAAGTACCACAAGCATGAAGTATACGAGCATGAAGTACCACAAGCATAAAGTACCACAAGCATGAAGTATACGAGCATGAAGTCCCACGAGCATGAAGTACCACAAGCATGAAGTACCACGAGCATGAAGTAGTACGAGCATGAACTACCACGAGCATGAAGTGTACGAGCATGAAGTACTACGAGCATGAAATACTACGAGTATGAAGTACCACGAGCATGAAGTACCATGAGCATGAAGTACCGCGAGCATGAAGTACTACGAGCATGTAGTACTACAAGCATTAAGTACAACGAGCATGAAGTACTACGAGCATGAAGTATACAAGCATGAAGTACTACGGGCATGACGAGCATGAAGTACTACGAGCATGAAGTATACAAGCATGAAGTACTACGAGCATGAAGTACTACGAGCATGAAGTACTACGAGCATGAAGTACAACGAGCATGAAGTACTACGAGCATGAAGTACCACGAGCATGAAGTACCATGAGCATGAAGTACTACGAGCATGAAGTACCACGAGCATGAAGTACTACGAGCATGAAGTATAAGAGCATGAAGTACCACGAGCATGAAGTACCACAAGCATGAAGTACTACGAGCATGAAGTATACAAGCATGAAGTACTACGTGCATGACGAGCATGAAGTACTACGAGCATGAAATACTACGACATTGAAGTACCACGAGCATGAAGTACCACGAGCATGAAGTATACGAGCATGAAGTACTACGAGCATGAAATACTACGAGCATGAAATACCACGAGCATGAAGTACCATGAGCATGAAGTACCGCGAGCATGAAGTATACGAGCATGAAGTACTACAAGCATGAAGTACAACGAGCATGAAGTACTACGAGCATGAAGTATACAAGCATGAAGTACTACGGGCATGACGAGCATGAAGTACTACGAGCATGAAGTATACAAGCATGAAGTACTACGAGCATGAAGTATACAAGCATGAAGTACTACGAGCATGAAGTACTACGAGCATGAAGTATAACGAGCATGAAGTACAACGAGCATGAAGTACTACGAGCATGAAGTACCACGAGCATGAAGTACCACAAGCATGAAGTACCACGAGCATGAAGTACTACGAGCATGAAGTACCACGAAAATGAAGTATACGAGCATGAAGTTCCACAAGCATGAAGTACCACAAGCATGAAGTACCACGAGCATGAAGTACTACGAGCATGAAGTACCACGAAAATGAAGTTTACGAGCATGAAGTTCCACAAGCATGAAGTACCACAAGCATGAAGTACCACGAGCATGAAGTACTACGAGCATGAAGTACCACGAGCATGAAGTATACGAGCATGAAGTACTACGAGCTTGAAATACTACGAGCATGAAGTACCACGAGCATGAAGTACCATGAGCATGAAGTACCACGAGCATGAAGTACCGCGAGCATGAAATATACGAGCATGAAGTACTACGAGCATGAAGTACCACGAGCATGAAGTACCATGAGCATGAAGTACCGCGAGCATGAAGTATACGAGCATGAAGTATTTCAAGCATTAAGTACTACGAGCATGAAGTACTGCGAGCATGAAGTACTACGAGCATGAAGTACCACGAGCATGACGTAACACGAGCATGAAGTACCACGAGCGTGAAGTACCATGAGCATGAAGTACTACGAGCATGAAGTATACGAGCATGAAGTACCACCAGCATGAAGTACCACAAGCATGAAGTATACGAGCATGAAGTACCACAAGCATAAAGTACCACAAGCATGAAGTATACGAGCATGAAGTCCCACGAGCATGAAGTACCACAAGCATGAAGTACCACGAGCATGAAGTAGTACGAGCATGAACTACCACGAGCATGAAGTGTACGAGCATGAAGTACTACGAGCATGAAATACTACGAGTATGAAGTACCACGAGCATGAAGTACCATGAGCATGAAGTACCGCGAGCATGAAGTACTACGAGCATGTAGTACTACAAGCATTAAGTACAACGAGCATGAAGTACTACGAGCATGAAGTATACAAGCATGAAGTACTACGGGCATGACGAGCATGAAGTACTACGAGCATGAAGTATACAAGCATGAAGTACTACGAGCATGAAGTACTACGAGCATGAAGTACTACGAGCATGAAGTACAACGAGCATGAAGTACTACGAGCATGAAGTACCACGAGCATGAAGTACCATGAGCATGAAGTACTACGAGCATGAAGTACCACGAGCATGAAGTACTACGAGCATGAAGTATAAGAGCATGAAGTACCACGAGCATGAAGTACCACAAGCATGAAGTACTACGAGCATGAAGTATACAAGCATGAAGTACTACGTGCATGACGAGCATGAAGTACTACGAGCATGAAATACTACGACATTGAAGTACCACGAGCATGAAGTACCACGAGCATGAAGTATACGAGCATGAAGTACTACGAGCATGAAATACTACGAGCATGAAATACCACGAGCATGAAGTACCATGAGCATGAAGTACCGCGAGCATGAAGTATACGAGCATGAAGTACTACAAGCATGAAGTACAACGAGCATGAAGTACTACGAGCATGAAGTATACAAGCATGAAGTACTACGGGCATGACGAGCATGAAGTACTACGAGCATGAAGTATACAAGCATGAAGTACTACGAGCATGAAGTATACAAGCATGAAGTACTACGAGCATGAAGTACTACGAGCATGAAGTATAACGAGCATGAAGTACAACGAGCATGAAGTACTACGAGCATGAAGTACCACGAGCATGAAGTACCACAAGCATGAAGTACCACGAGCATGAAGTACTACGAGCATGAAGTACCACGAAAATGAAGTATACGAGCATGAAGTTCCACAAGCATGAAGTACCACAAGCATGAAGTACCACGAGCATGAAGTACTACGAGCATGAAGTACCACGAAAATGAAGTATACGAGCATGAAGTTCCACAAGCATGAAGTACCACAAGCATGAAGTACCACGAGCATGAAGTACTACGAGCATGAAGTACCACGAGCATGAAGTATACGAGCATGAAGTACTACGAGCTTGAAATACTACGAGCATGAAGTACCACGAGCATGAAGTACCATGAGCATGAAGTACCACGAGCATGAAGTACCGCGAGCATGAAATATACGAGCATGAAGTACTACGAGCATGAAGTACCACGAGCATGAAGTACCATGAGCATGAAGTACCGCGAGCATGAAGTATACGAGCATGAAGTATTACAAGCATTAAGTACTACGAGCATGAAGTACTGCGAGCATGAAGTACTACGAGCATGAAGTACCACGAGCATGACGTAACACGAGCGTGAAGTACCACGAGCGTGAAGTATACGAGCATGAAGTACCACGAGCATGAAGTACCATGAGCATGAAGTACACGAGCATGAAGTACCACGAGCATGAAGTACCACGAGCATGAAGTATACAAGCATGAAGTACCACAAGCATGAAGTACCACGAGCATGAAGTACTACGAGCATGAAGTACCACAAGCATGAAGTACTACGAGCATGAAGTATACAAGCATGAAGTACTACGAGCATGAAGTACTACGAGCATGAAGTACAACGAGCATGAAGTACTATGAGCATGAAGTACCACGAGCATGAAGTACCGCGAGCATGAAGTATACGAGCATGAAGTAGTACGAGCATGAAGTACCACGAGCATGAAGTACCATGAGCATGAAGTACTACGAGCATGAAGTATACGAGCATGAAGTACCACAAGCATGAAGTATACGAGCATGAAGTACCACAAGCATAAAGTACCACAAGCATGAAGTATACGAGCATGAAGTCCCACGAGCATGAAGTACCACAAGCATGAAGTACCACGAGCATGAAGTAGTACGAGCATGAACTACCACGAGCATGAAGTGTACGAGCATGAAGTACTACGAGCATGAAATACTACGAGTATGAAGTACCACGAGCATGAAGTACCATGAGCATGAAGTACCGCGAGCATGAAGTACTACGAGCATGTAGTACTACAAGCATGAAGTACAACGAGCATGAAGTACTACGAGCATGAAGTATACAAGCATGAAGTACTACGAGCATGAAGTATACAAGCATGAAGTACTACGGGCATGACGAGCATGAAGTACTACGAGCATGAAGTACTACGAGCATGAAGTACTACGAGCATGAAGTACAACGAGCATGAAGTACTACGAGCATGAAGTACCACGAGCATGAAGTACCATGAGCATGAAGTACTACGAGCATGAAGTACCACGAGCATGAAGTACTACGAGCATGAAGTATAAGAGCATGAAGTACCACGAGCATGAAGTACCACAAGCATGAAGTACTACGAGCATGAAGTATACAAGCATGAAGTACTACGAGCATGACGAGCATGAAGTACTACGAGCATGAAATACTACGAGCATGAAGTACCACGAGCATGAAGTACCATGAGCATGAAGTACTACGAGCATGAAATACTACGAGCATGAAGTACCACGAGCATGAAGTACCACGAGCATGAAGTATACGAGCATGAAGTACTACGAGCATGAAATACTACGAGCATGAAATACCACGAGCATGAAGTACCATGAGCATGAAGTACCGCGAGCATGAAGTATACGAGCATGAAGTACCGCGAGCATGAAGTATACGAGCATGAAGTACTACAAGCATGAAGTACAACGAGCATGAAGTACTACGAGCATGAAGTATACAAGCATGAAGTACTACGGGCATGACGAGCATGAAGTACTACGAGCATGAAGTATACAAGCATGAAGTACTACGATCATGAAGTATACAAGCATGAAGTACTACGAGCATGAAGTACTACGAGCATGAAGTATAACGAGCATGAAGTACTACGAGCATGAAGTACCACGAGCATGAAGTATACAAGCATGAAGTACTACGAGCATGAAGTACTACGAGCATGAAGTACCACGAGCATGAAGTACCATGAGCATGAAGTACTACGAGCATGAAGTACCACGAGCATGAAGTACCATGAGCATGAAGTACCACGAGTATGAAGTACCTTGAGCATGAAATATACGAGCATGAAGTACTACGAGCATGAAGTACCACAAGCATGAAGTACCACGAGCATGAAGTACCACGAGCATGAAGTACCGCGAGCATGAAGTATACGAGCATGAAGTATTACAAGCATTAAGTACTACGAGCATGAAGTACTGCGAGCATGAAGTACTACGAGCATGAAGTACCACGAGCATGAAGTAACACGAGCATGAAGTACCACGAGCGTGAAGTATACGAGCATGAAGTACCACGAGCATGAAGTACCATGAGCATGAAGTACACAAGCATGAAGTATCACGAGCATGAAGTACCACGAGCATGAAGTATACAAACATGAAGTACCACAAGCATGAAGTACCACAAGCATGAAGTACTACGAGCATGAAGTACCACAAGCATGAAGTACTACGAGCATGAAGTATACAAGCATGAAGTACTACGAGCATGAAGTACAACGAGCATGAAGTACTACGAGCATGAAGTATACAAGCATGAAGTACTACGAGCATGAAGTACTACGAGCATGAAGTACAACGAGCATGAAGTACTACGAGCATGAAGTACTACGAGCATGAAGTACAACGAGCATGAAGTACTATGAGCATGAAATACCACGAGCATGAAGTACCGCGAGCATGAAGTATACAAGCATGAAGTAGTACGAGCATGAAGTACCACGAGCATGAAGTACCATGAGCATGAAGTACTACGAGCATGAAGTATACGAGCATGAAGTACCACCAGCATGAAGTACCACAAGCATGAAGTATACGAGCATGAAGTACCACAAGCATAAAGTACCACAAGCATGAAGTATACGAGCATGAAGTCCCACGAGCATGAAGTACCACAAGCATGAAGTACCACGAGCATGAAGTAGTACGAGCATGAACTACCACGAGCATGAAGTGTACGAGCATGAAGTACTACGAGCATGAAATACTACGAGTATGAAGTACCACGAGCATGAAGTACCATGAGCATGAAGTACCGCGAGCATGAAGTACTACGAGCATGTAGTACTACAAGCATTAAGTACAACGAGCATGAAGTACTACGAGCATGAAGTATACAAGCATGAAGTACTACGGGCATGACGAGCATGAAGTACTACGAGCATGAAGTATACAAGCATGAAGTACTACGAGCATGAAGTACTACGAGCATGAAGTACAACGAGCATGAAGTACTACGAGCATGAAGTACCACGAGCATGAAGTACCATGAGCATGAAGTACTACGAGCATGAAGTACCACGAGCATGAAGTACTACGAGCATGAAGTATAAGAGCATGAAGTACCACGAGCATGAAGTACCACAAGCATGAAGTACTACGAGCATGAAGTATACAAGCATGAAGTACTACGTGCATGACGAGCATGAAGTACTACGAGCATGAAATACTACGACATTGAAGTACCACGAGCATGAAGTACCACGAGCATGAAGTATACGAGCATGAAGTACTACGAGCATGAAATACTACGAGCATGAAATACCACGAGCATGAAGTACCATGAGCATGAAGTACCGCGAGCATGAAGTATACGAGCATGAAGTACTACAAGCATGAAGTACAACGAGCATGAAGTACTACGAGCATGAAGTATACAAGCATGAAGTACTACGGGCATGACGAGCATGAAGTACTACGAGCATGAAGTATACAAGCATGAAGTACTACGAGCATGAAGTATACAAGCATGAAGTAATACGAGCATGAAGTACTACGAGCATGAAGTATAACGAGCATGAAGTACAACGAGCATGAAGTACTACGAGCATGAAGTACCACGAGCATGAAGTACCACAAGCATGAAGTACCACGAGCATGAAGTACTACGAGCATGAAGTACCACGAAAATGAAGTATACGAGCATGAAGTTCCACAAGCATGAAGTACCACAAGCATGAAGTACCACGAGCATGAAGTACTACGAGCATGAAGTACCACGAAAATGAAGTATACGAGCATGAAGTTCCACAAGCATGAAGTACCACAAGCATGAAGTACCACGAGCATGAAGTACTACGAGCATGAAGTACCACGAGCATGAAGTATACGAGCATGAAGTACTACGAGCTTGAAATACTACGAGCATGAAGTACCACGAGCATGAAGTACCATGAGCATGAAGTACCACGAGCATGAAGTACCGCGAGCATGAAATATACGAGCATGAAGTACTACGAGCATGAAGTACCACGAGCATGAAGTACCATGAGCATGAAGTACCGCGAGCATGAAGTATACGAGCATGAAGTATTACAAGCATTAAGTACTACGAGCATGAAGTACTGCGAGCATGAAGTACTACGAGCATGAAGTACCACGAGCATGACGTAACACGAGCATGAAGTACCACGAGCGTGAAGTATACGAGCATGAAGTACCACGAGCATGAAGTACCATGAGCATGAAGTACACGAGCATGAAGTACCACGAGCATGAAGTACCACGAGCATGAAGTATACAAGCATGAAGTACCACAAGCATGAAGTACCACGAGCATGAAGTACTACGAGCATGAAGTACCACAAGCATGAAGTACTACGAGCATGAAGTATACAAGCATGAAGTACTACGAGCATGAAGTACTACGAGCATGAAGTACAACGAGCATGAAGTACTATGAGCATGAAGTACCACGAGCATGAAGTACCGCGAGCATGAAGTATACGAGCATGAAGTAGTACGAGCATGAAGTACCACGAGCATGAAGTACCATGAGCATGAAGTACTACGAGCATGAAGTATACGAGCATGAAGTACCACAAGCATGAAGTATACGAGCATGAAGTACCACAAGCATAAAGTACCACAAGCATGAAGTATACGAGCATGAAGTCCCACGAGCATGAAGTACCACAAGCATGAAGTACCACGAGCATGAAGTAGTACGAGCATGAACTACCACGAGCATGAAGTGTACGAGCATGAAGTACTACGAGCATGAAATACTACGAGTATGAAGTACCACGAGCATGAAGTACCATGAGCATGAAGTACCGCGAGCATGAAGTACTACGAGCATGTAGTACTACAAGCATGAAGTACAACGAGCATGAAGTACTACGAGCATGAAGTATACAAGCATGAAGTACTACGAGCATGAAGTATACAAGCATGAAGTACTACGGGCATGACGAGCATGAAGTACTACGAGCATGAAGTACTACGAGCATGAAGTACTACGAGCATGAAGTACAACGAGCATGAAGTACTACGAGCATGAAGTACCACGAGCATGAAGTACCATGAGCATGAAGTACTACGAGCATGAAGTACCACGAGCATGAAGTACTACGAGCATGAAGTATAAGAGCATGAAGTACCACGAGCATGAAGTACCACAAGCATGAAGTACTACGAGCATGAAGTATACAAGCATGAAGTACTACGAGCATGACGAGCATGAAGTACTACGAGCATGAAATACTACGAGCATGAAGTACCACGAGCATGAAGTACCACGAGCATGAAGTATACGAGCATGAAGTACTACGAGCATGAAATACTACGAGCATGAAATACCACGAGCATGAAGTACCATGAGCATGAAGTACCGCGAGCATGAAGTATACGAGCATGAAGTACTACAAGCATGAAGTACAACGAGCATGAAGTACTACGAGCATGAAGTATACAAGCATGAAGTACTACGGGCATGACGAGCATGAAGTACTACGAGCATGAAGTATACAAGCATGAAGTACTACGATCATGAAGTATACAAGCATGAAGTACTACGAGCATGAAGTACTACGAGCATGAAGTATAACGAGCATGAAGTACTACGAGCATGAAGTACCACGAGCATGAAGTATACAAGCATGAAGTACTACGAGCATGAAGTACTACGAGCATGAAGTACCACGAGCATGAAGTACCATGAGCATGAAGTACTACGAGCATGAAGTACCACGAGCATGAAGTATACAAGCATGAAGTACTACGAGCATGAAGTACTACGAGCATGAAGTACCACGAGCATGAAGTACCATGAGCATGAAGTACTACGAGCATGAAGTATACGAGCATGAAGTACCACGAGCATGAAGTGCCACGAGCATGAAGTACTACGAGCATGAAGTATACGAGCATGAAGTACTACGAGCATTAAGTACCACGAGCATGAAGTATACGAGCATGAAGTACTACGAGCATGAAATACTACGAGCATGAAGTACCACGAGCATGAAGTACTACGAGCATGAAGTATACTAGCATGAAGTACCACGAGCATGAAGTATACATGCATGAAGTACTACGGGCATGAAGTACTACAAGCATGAAGTATTACAAGCATGAAATATACAAGCATGAAGTACTACGAGCATGAAGTATACAAGCATGAAGTACTACGAGCATGTAGTATACGAGCATGATGTACTACGAGCATGAAGTACTACAAGCATGAAGTACCACGAGCATGAAGTACCGCGAGCATGAAGTATACGAGCATGAAGTACTACGAGCATGAAGTACCACGAGCATGAAGTACCACGAGCATGAAGTACTACGAGCATGAAGTATACGAGCATGAAGTACCACGAGCATGAAGTACCACGAGCATGAAGTATACGAGCATGAAGTACTACGAGCATGAAGTACCACGAGCATGAAGTACTACGAGCATGAAGTACCACGAGCATGAAGTACCACAAGCATGAAGTATACGAGCATGAAGTACTACGAGCATGAAGTATACGAGCATGAAGTACCACGAGCATGAAGTACCACGAGCATGAAGTACTACGAGCATGAAGTACCATGAGTATGAAGTACTACGAGCATGAAGTATACGAGCATGAAGTACGTCTTAAAGGCGTTACGCAGCACTGAAACAACCAGTGGAGCGAAACTTGGTCAGACTACTGCGGCGTGCAGGAGAACGCAGGATCAATGAACACATGAACAATGAACACATGAACAATGAACACATGAACAAATGAACAATGTACACATGAACACATGTACACATGAACACATGAACACATGAACACATGAACACATGAACAGTGTACACATGAACAGTGAACACATGAACACATGAAGAATGAACACATGAAGAATGAACACATGAACACATGAACAATGAACACATGAACACATGAACACATGAACAGTGAATACATAAACAGTGAACACATGAACAATGACCACATGAACAGTGAACACATGAACACATAAACAAATGAACACATGAACAGTGAACACATGAAGAATGAACACATGAACAATGAACACATGAACACATGAACAGTGAACACATGAACAGTGAACACATGAACACATGAACACATGAACAGTGAACACATGAACAGTGAACACATGAGCCATGAACAATGAACACATGAACAGTGAACACATGAACAGTGAACACATAAATAATGACCACATGAACAGTGAACACTTGAACAGTGAACACATGAACACATGAACAAATGAACACATGAACAATGAACACATGAACAGTGAACACATGAACAATGAACACATGAACAATGAACAATGAACACATGAACACAGGAACACATGCACACATGAATAATGAACACATGAACAATGAACTCATGAACAATGAACAACTGCCTCGGCCGAGAGGAGAGCAGCGGACTGCAGACCTCCTGCAGAGGAAGAGGTCTGAGGTCCTCATGCTGCGTTCACACCAAACATGTGGTGTGAACGCAGCATTAAAAACACAACGAAAGACAAGACGCTCCATTGATTTGTATGAAACGGAGCGGACTACAAAGATGGCGGCGAGGTCAGTGTAAGAGGCTTTACAGACTGAAAGTCTCCTGCACAGTAAATTACAGCTGTGTTTTTTTTTTTGTGCTAGACCTGTTCATAATTATTTTTAAACAGATTAATATTCTGTATGTTAACTTGCTGTTGCTCCCAGAGTGCCTGTTATATTGTTCTGATAACATTACTTTAAAATAAAAGCGTGCAATACACGCATGAATTTTTAATTAATTCTTGAATTTGCGCATAATGCAATTAATCGCGATTAATCACAGAAAAATCATGCGATTAATCGATTTAATTTTTTCATCTTTTGCCCAGCAGTAATATATATAGTAGTATATATTTACTATATTTACTACTTTTGGTAGTTGTAACTTTGTCATCATGCCTACTCTCAATATATGAATCATTTATGTCATATGCATTGAATGTGTTGTAACTCTGGTATGTTGTTCATTCTGGTCATATGACATCTATTGTTGTTCCTGATCCGATGTGAGGGTCCAAAGACAGAGGATGTCTTATGTGTACACATTGTAAAGCCCTCTGAGGATAATTTGGGATTTCGAGCTGTACAATAAATTTAATTTAATTGTCTACGTTAGCTGGGTAACTAGCAAGTTGAGCTTGACTTTAGTTTATTAGGCTACACAGAATTAAAGTGATGAGACAGTGTTATCAGCAGTCTGCACACTGGGGTCCCTAAACAGTTGTACACATTGGGTATGATTGGAAGCTGAGACTTGTGTGGATCCAATTAGCCTAATATTTGTGATTGAAGACATTGGTTCCCACAGCATGGATGTTTTTATTGGAATTAAAATGTTGTAACTCACAGAAGACAATCCATACATATGTACTATGATCTACATAAAATGTACTATCCAGAAACGTGTTTTTAAAATGTGAGGTGTAATAAAGTCATATCTACAAAAATACAGTGATTTGCAAATATGCATAATTTACTCATTTACTTAATGTACACATACAAATGTTTACATGAACAAATTGTAAATTCAGCACCAAATCTGTGTAACCAATGGTATCAACCCAAACATTACTGCAATAATTGAGCATGGGAATGGCCATTATGTACTTCCATCATAATGTTCCCTCTAACACTTTTACAATGAAACAAAAATCTGTGGAAACCAAAAACAAAGCTGATTAAAATATATGCATTCCATTTTAAAAGAAAGAAACCTAAAAAGGCTTTTTTACATCATACTTCCAAAGGCTCAGCTGATATGTGATTGTCCAACATATGAAGCCTTAATGTTGCCAACCTTTAAACCACTCTTCTAGAAATTCTTCGGCAGACAGGCAGCCACTCAGTCTCACTGCCGAGAGTCACCATCATTTGACCAATGGATCAGATTATATTAAGGTTGTCACAGACTTCTGCATTAATTCATAAATGAAAAGATGCATTTGCTAGGATTTTTCCGGTCACCTTGTTGCTGCTTTGGATAATGGTCAGACGGCAACCTCGGATTCTGACAAGTTAAGCCAATGCGGAAGTACCATAACTTACATTCTTTCAAATGGCCACCAGGGGGCTTCTTTGGTTAAAAAAACTACAAAACGATTGTCTAGTTTTCTAAATTATGGTCCCACTCAGAGTGAAATAGATGAAGAAACAGGGTATGTTTTCAGACCATACTATCACGGCATTGTATGGTCTGGGGGGGTCTCAATCCTATTTCATTCTTCCTGACCACTAGAGGCAGTGTTTAAACGCTGGATATCTTCTGTGTCGTGCACATGCAGGTCGAGTCTTTTATAGCAACTGTCACCTGTGACCTCAGATGACCCCAGCCAGGTATATGTTCCGGCGTCATCCTGAGATCAGTCATTTTCCATCTTCTCGCTTATGCGGGCTAACTACCATGGTAGCATAAACTTGAGAACAATTAGTCTACAATCAAGACTTAGACAAGCGAGTTTGTCGCTGTAGCCTTGTGACCATCGGTCGGAGTTGTGGATCACTCGTCGATAGGGAAGATATCCAGTGCTAAGCATCCAGGATTCATAGAACCATAGTTACATCCATAACTTTAGTTTTAAAGCTTTAAATGGTAAATGGACTTGTATAGCGCCTTTCTAGTCTTCTAACCACTCAAAGCACTTTCAATTTCAAGAAAAAAGAGCTCCAATCTGGAAGATAGTACAGCCTAGGTAGCCTAGCTTTAAGTTGTCACAGTGGAAGTGGAGCACTGGTTCAGCTAGACAAGTCTCAGGGATCAGCATCACCATTAAGACAGTCACCACATTTAAGAGTAGACTTAAGACTTTCCTGTTTGATAGTGCTTATAGTTAGGGCTGAATCAGGTTTGCCCTGGTCCAGCCCCTAGATATGCTGCTATAGGCTTATAGGCTGCTAGGGGAAGTTTTAGGATACAATGAGCACCTCTCTCCTCTTCGTCTCTTCATTGCACATTACTAACTCTACTTCTTCCCTGGAGTCTGTGTGCCTTCTCGCCTCATAGGGTCCATTGGAAACTGGCTGTGTCTGGAGCTGGTCCAGGGTCCTGAACCCTTGCCCCTGCATCCAGCCCCTGGCCTGGACCATGTGAAAACATACTTGGCAATAAATGGTTCTGATTCTGATTCACTAGCTTGTAATGGACAGTGACACTTGACGGTATGCAGGCTAGCAGTTTTTGGCTTGCAACACTTACAACATTTTTACAGCATATACATTTTATATGGAAGCCTAAGTCAGACAGCCAGCTAGCTAGCATTACATGTCACCTTGCACAGTAACACAAGGAGCAAGATATTAGCCAAATAACGCAGCAACATGAACACAACATTTTTTGTCAATCTCGTTTGATTTGGATTTTGGATTTTTTATTTTTAAAGCCCCAAACTGCTGTATTTGGATGTATTGAACACCACGAGTAATATACAAGTAAAAATATATAGTTTAGTACATGAGAAAGCTTGTAGTACCATATTGCCCCACTAGAGAGCTGCGCTTACTAATTGCGGGGCTACTTGTGGTTCCTAGAGTCCTAAAAAGTAGGATGGGAGCAAGAGCCTTCAGTTATCAAGCTCCTCTTTTATGGAACCAGCTTCCACTTTCAGTCCGGGAGGCAGACACAGTCACCTCATTCAAGAATAGACTTAAGACTTTCCTCTTCTAGATATGCTGCTATAGGCTTATAGGCTGCTGGGGGATGTTTTAGGATACACTGAGCACCTATCTCCTCTTCTCTCTCTCCTTATGGATGAATTTACATCTCTCCATTGCACCTTATTAACTCTGCTTCCTCCCCGGAGTCGTTGTGACTTCACGTCTCATAGGGTCCATTGGACCTGGAGGTGTCTGATGCCTGGTGAGCCGGCCTCCCGCGTTGGTCCTGCTGATGCGCCCCGCCCCCCCTCCTCTCTACCTACTTCTGTTTCATGGATTGGAGTTCCATTCATACATTGTCATATTCATGTAATGTGTTTATGTAACTTTGTAATGCTGTTCATTCTGTACACATGACATCTATTGCTTCTGTCCATCCGGGGAGAGGGATCCTCCTCTGTTGCTCTCCTGAAGGTTTCTTCCCTTTTTTCCCTGTGAAAGGTTATTTTTGGGGAGTTTTTCCTGATCCGATGTGAGGTCCTGGGACAGGGATGTCGTATGTGTACAGATTGTAAAGCCCTCTGAGGATAATTTGTAATTTGTGATATTGGGCTATACAAAATAAACTGAATTGAATTCAATAGAAAATTTAAATCGCACAGATTGTGCAAAAATGTGCCAATATGCCAATTTTGGAGACCTCATCTGAACTGTCTGTACTAAAACATAGCTAATGTTGTTCTGCTTCACATGTCAAAGTCAAACTTTGCAGAGAGAATGTTCACATATTTTTGTTGTGTGCAATCTTCATTTACTCTTTAACCAGTAACATACAGTATATACTGATATTTACACATCTGAACAAAATATCACGTGTGTGCCCTTTATCATAACACCAAAAGTATTCAAATAGCCCTTGTGGCTGCTGAAATAACCACTTTTTAGTTTGGGTATGCAATCTTTGAGCAGAGGTCTAAAAATACATTTGTTTTTATCAGTGTCACAGTTGTTCCATATTTGGATAACAATAACCTTGATGAGTAAAATGTTGCAGTTAGGATAGGAATGATGTGTATAACTATGGGAGTCCAAAAGTCGAAGTTGTGGATAGACTTTTAACACAAATGAATGGAACAAATGCTTCCAGTGCAGTATCATTGTGATATGAGAAGAGCTGCTTACATCACCAGAAACCTTCCCAGCAGAGGATCAGCTAACTGGGGACACACCTGTTTTCATTATTTCATCATGTTTTACTTGTGCCAGAATCCAGATGTATGAAGATTAAGGATGAAAACACAACTCTGAAGGGGACTGGAGAGTAGAGGGGGCTAAGGTCCCATGTTACAGACCAGACAATAATACATATTAGGATATAATGTAAGAGAAGTGTTGAAACCCTGTCTGGGGCTGGAGAAGTTTACATCATCTCAGCACAACCTAGATCCCTGTGTGCCAACCTTTGCACGTTCTTGACATTGTTCCAGCCCTTTTTGGGTCATAATTGAGTGAATAATTTAAGTTCAATTTACCCAGGGTAACTTATGGTTAAACGGTCCTATGCCGCTTGTTATCAACTCAGTTAATCAACCAGGGTTTCTTAATCTGGCTGTAAAATGTTCACATAAAAAGGTGGGGTTTGGTGCATCGGAATGATCACAAACATGAACAAGAAAAAACTATAGTATCAGAGAAATACGAAGAAGTTAAACACATAATTCAGACTGAAAGTAACAGTTTAAACTAACAAATGAACAGCTGGGAATACATCACTGACTGTGTGAATGTGTCTAAATGATTAGACCACACTATATCTGACTATAATTACATGTTTGTGTATACTGAACTATTGTCACACACACCCTAAGAATACATCTGCAACACATAAACTTAACCAAATACACACATGTAATTATGGTCAGATCTATTGCGCTCTAGATGGAGCAGTGATATTATACATCTGTTAATTTACACATTCACACAGTCAGGGATTTATTATCAGGTGTCCTTTCTGTATTTGTCAGTTCAAATTGTGACTGGATTATGACTTTAACTTGTATGTGTGTAATATTATCTATTGATCCACATACTGAGCTGGTTAGGTGTTCATTGTAAATTACCATGATGATCTACTAGAAGTTAGAAGTGAACATCTGTCGTAGGACTGAAAACAAAGAGTTAACATTGAAGTAACCTTGATAATCCCAAATCTTGCTTCATAGTACAGGGACCTGGTCTACACAAAGAGGCACAGTTAAATACTAAAGCACACCTATACTGGAGGTAGATTAAGCTCCTGTACTCACTGACCTGCAGAAGAGAGAAATAAAGCTGTACAGGCACTTCCTGTGTCAGAGGGAACTGTTTCCTGCAGGAGGTTGTACCGTTACATATCAGCACACAGTGATTACAGTTGGCCTGATGTTGCCCTTCCCTCCCCAGTCCCTTTCCTCCATCTTCTGAATCCACCCCCTATACCCCATCCCCAGAACCAACCTCCTCCTCCTCCTCCTCCTCCTCCTCCTCCTCCTCCTCCTCCTCCTCCTCCTCCTCCTCCATCTCCCAATCCTTACATCACCCATGCCCTGGTGACATCAGGTTGGATTTCAGTTGACCTGGCCCACCTCCTGGCTGAAATAAACTATAACCGGCACACCGGTAAGGTCAGGAGGAACATCACCAAGGCCAGGTTACTGACAGCCCAGGAGATGTCCGACATGATCAAGGAAGCAGAAGACCGAGCTGCGAGGAGGGAGGCTCAAGCTCTGTACAACATGTGTGTACATAATTGTTAAATGTCATGCATCAGCTGGTGTTTTCCAAGTGATTGACATGAGAAGAGTTTAACAAAACATCCAGCAGGTGGCGGTACACACTCAAATGGAAATTACTGAGCTTTTATTGCATAGTTTGGAGTAGTTGAAGTGTTATATCTTATTGTGAAGAACAGAACTACGATCCCGGATGTGTTGACAGCATTTTGGTGACTGGAACAAGCTAATATCCCCAAAAAACTAGCAGCGCCGAGTGTTTATTACGAGGATAGAAGTTAGTCCGTATCAGGCCAAGAGCAGCGCACGGCTAATTTACTGGCATTAGCGTCCTTTTACTAACTTGAATAATTATAACGACATTTAGCTTGAAATGTAAGAAGTTAACGCTTAGTTTAGAACGTGATACGATTATTTTTATCAATATTTTAAGTTACATTTTATTGGAATGTTAGCTCAAAACTGTCCGGGATTGGAAAAAATTCCGTTAAAGTTCAATGAAAGATATAGCTGTAAGCAGAAGGAACTCTCTTTTTTTACTCACTCATTGGACTCAATTAGTGCAGCTTTAAAGTTTCAGTTGTTTACTCTGTCATGCATCATAACCTATAACTTTAGTTATATGGTGTTCTAACGGGAAATGATTACAATTGTTAAAATAAGTAGAATATCAACATTACATTTCCATGTAACTGTTCTCACTTAACTTCCCGCAGGGGGAATATTAAGTGGTAAAATATTAGATTATGTCATTGTCATTGACCTAATCTAGGTCAATGACAATGACATAATTCACTAACTGAATTATTTCACTGCAACTTTCTTTATCGGCGCTCTGCCTGTTGAAGTCTATGTTCACCCTCATGGGCTCATCTCGCTCCAATAACACCAGTCAGCGCGAGGCGAGGTCAACATGAGTCTGACAAGTCTGACAAGCGGTGTTTTCTTTTTTCACTCAGAATAAATTGACTGTACGTGTAGAGATCTTTTCTAGTCTTCCGACCACTCAAAGCGCTTTAACACAACATGACATAATTCACCCATTCACACCCATTCATACACTGATGGGAGGAGCTAAGGATCCACCTGTCCATCAGCAGTAACTAACATTCACACACCGTGCAACAGCTACGGGAGATATTTTGGAGTTAAGTGTCTTGCTCAAGGACACATCGACATGGGCTAGTGGAGCAGGGGATCGAACCACCGATCCTCTGATTGAAGGACGACCCTGCTCACTTGGAGAGGAACTTTGATGCATCAAGACCAAACATAATAATACATGACATTAACGGTGGCAAATAAAGCACAAGTGTTACACTATTTAATATTTCCATTAAAGGATTAGTGTGTGAGATTTAGTGGCATCTAGTGGTGCAACGCCTCCCTGTCACAAGAGTGTGAACTATATGGTGAAGTTCAGGTAGAGATAAGTATATTTAGGATTTTATTACTAATAGCAACTATTATCAATACTCTATTCTGTTTCCTGACTAAATAATTGCTTTTGCAAGATGGCGGACTCCGCAAACAGGACCCACTACCTATGTAGATATGAAGGTATTCTTCGAAGCGAACAAAAAACACTATGATTCCTAGTTTTGTAGGTCCTATACACCAATGAAAACATAGTTATTAATACTATATTCTCTCTCTGACAACCAATCCCCCTAAATGTACACATACCCTTTAATAATACTTGAAAAATGGGACTGCCTAGTCCTGCGTAGCTCAGAGTTGTCGAGACAGTTTATCTTTGTAGATGACAGTCTTCACTCTGCCTTCAAGCATTCTCTTCATAAAGAGAGCTAACATTTACAGCAGGAATACTAAAGCCCTTACTTATAACTTATCTAATGAATGGCTGTGGGTCAGTAGTTTGCAGGTCCGTCTGCCTGTTTTGATCCACCTCCTCTTTGTGTTTCTTCACCTCAACCTGTGTCCGTGGTCCAGCTGGTAGTGACGTTCACTTTGCTCAATATGGCTGCTTGAGGAGTTATCCATGTGTATCCTGGTGTTCTCATGGTTTATTAATTCTTCCAACATGTCCCTTACTCCCGTAACTGTCAATGCTGGATCTGTCCCCATTGTTTTAAAAAGCAAAATACGGCATTAGCACAACAGCATCCAGCTTGCCAAACCTTCCTGGTGTCTACAGAAGCTTCATGTGCCGCTTCCCTTTCAGCCAGTCTGTTGTCTTCTTGTGAGGTGGATCTGGGCCCAGTTTTTCTACCTGTAGTTTCTCTGCCAAAGTTCTTCTCTCAAACGGGTCTTGGAGGAGAGATTTTACCGGGTCGGGTCTTCTTGGAAGAGAAGTGCTCGCGCTGGCTGTTAAAAAAGCACCTGACAAGAACACGCAGCTTTTGGGCCAGATGACTTTGGCCCAAAATTGAATCTATTTTAGAACGCTGATTGGCTAAATTGTATATTACTCAATATCTCCAAAACACAAATATTGACAATTTGTATAATTTGTAAATATTATTAATATTATTATTATAATTTGTGTATACTTTTTTTTTTTTGTGGCTCAAGGTGGGTGGGGCCAGGCCCTGTGGCCCTCTATTGGCCAGCCGCCACTGCATACGCCACTTCCCAAGCAAAAGTTGTGATCTATAATAATAAATTTGCCTGTGAGAGGCATCATTACACGTATAACGATGCGTCTAACAGTTAATTTGCATTTATAGATCCTCTTTAGCATTAACACTTAGGATATCTTGTTGACACTTACCTCCTCAGTTTGTATCAGCACCACTGCACTGAATCAAGACCGGCCAGACAAGACTAGGTGAACAAAAAATGAATCTGTTTTTTAATATTAGAAGGACAGAGCCAATCAGATTTCAACAAAACCGAAGATCAGTCCAAATCGGGAGGGCCCGCTTGTACCCCACCTCATGCCGCTGCCCAGGATCATACAGTACTGACATTAGAAAATGACCATCAATCGCCCGTGAAAGTAGCACCCCCCCTTTGTAAAATCACTCAAATACAATATTCTTATTTGTATGATTGAGTTTATATTAAAAAACTACAGCAGAAGATCTACAAGGTTGGGAATGATTATTAAATGATAAATAACTAGTAATATAGGCCTTTCCCAAACCTTTAAGAACCTTGTAAACAAGTAAAATATGTTCTTCAATGAAAGAAAGCTGCGTTTGGTCACCTTTTTATGTGGGATTTAAAGTCAAGGATGGTGCCCATTCTCGTGACTTCTGATTTAACCATTGGGGTGGGAACTTGTTTTCATTTTGTTGTTTCATGTTAGTTAGTGTTGTGTTACTCGTCAGTGTCCCCCTCGAAGGAATGCCCTTTGACCTGTTGGAGGAAGGGTCTGTATGCCTGTGTCTGAAAAGTATGTCTTTGGTTAGGGGCCCCTGTGTGACGTTATGTTATCTCCAGTTTTGCTCAAGACATCTTCCCTATATAAATGGTCTGCCTCGCACCGTCCAGCAGAACTTCTGATTGACAGGAGAGTCTCCGGGCATACTAGTCGCCCGTCCTGACCTGTGATTCCTGTCTGTAATAAACTTTATTATACCAGAAAGAACAGTGTCCGCGGAGATTCCTTCATCATCATTCTTCAACATCACTGTTGCTTGAAATATACGACAAACTTGGCGTCACAAACTCAGGACGTGCTGTGACCTGCAGCTCCTCCGACGACTTCACATACGGTGAGTATTTCTCACTCGATTGGACACTGGTTCGTTCATTGGGGCTGTTATGTGTAACTGCTTGGTCACACCGTGAATAAGAACCTATTTTCTTTTTATAGACATGTCTTGTTGGTTTGATGTTTGAAGTGAAGCTCCGTGCTAAATTTGATTTTATTTGCGTAGGGAATATGCAAATGGGGGGAGTATTATAGACAAGATAAAAAAAAGTGAAGAAAGGAAGTATGAGAAATACAAGGAATAGTGTAGAATAGCTTCATTGTAACAATAAGGTGAGCTAAATAGTATCGTGCAAGATTAATGGAGATTGGGCCCTCAACTCCTTAACGGTAAGACACATGCAAATTAGCCACTGCGTAATAATTGGCTTGACATAGTCAGGAATTAAGTTAAAAAGACAAAATTGGGATAAACCTGGATCCAGGTAATTTGAATAAATAAATGTAAAACAGTGAGAAGGGACAGAGTAAAGAGAGAGAGATAAGATTAAAGGAAAGGATCATATGACTGAGTCGCAGAATCTGGATAAATAAACATGGGCCGTAAAACCTGGAACAACACCGTATGGTCAGTTTAATAACTGGAGATTGTAGAATAAAAGGTCGATTGACTGTTCCCACTCTGACATTTGTTGACGAACAGTGTCTGATGCAGCCTCTCATCGACTAATTTACATCTCAGAAAGTAGCATAAATTTTATGAGAATAAGACAGAAAAGGGCGCAGCAAAAAGCATGCTATATGAATGTGTGGTATGAATGAGTTGTTTCTTTTTGGGAACAAAAGTACGAAGTGCTGTTTGTGTTTTTTGAGTCTTGTGAAAATGTGTGTGTGCTGGGTGACCTGGGTGTGTGTGTGAAGCGTGATCACTAATGTGTTATTAAATATACAATGAGCTTCTTTTGAGAGGACGTAGTATAACAAATTAGTTATTAAATAAACAATGAGCTTCTTTTGAGAGGATGTAATATAACAAATGAGTTATTAAATATACAATGAGCTTCTTTTGAGAGGACGTAATATAACAAATGAGTTATTAAATATACAATGAGCTTATTTCGAGAGGACGTAATATAACAAATAAGTTACTAAATACACAACAAGCTTCTTTTAAGAAGACTAATATAACATGAGCCCTTTTTTCTTTTTATAAGGGACGTAAGGGGGGGGGGGGAGATTTTCAATGGGATTAACACTTTTTTGTGAGACACAAAATTCTTTGTGTCTGTTTGTTTCATTTGGTTTTCATTAAATTCTACAATGTTCATGTAGGGGTTTAATTTGAGAATTAAGTTTATGATGCTGTTAAAGAACCTAATGGGTTCATAAGAGACTAAATCATTGCCTGTTTCTTTTCCATTATTGATGGTACACATTTTAACCTGCTTTCATTTATAAGCTTATACGAATATTGATCTGTTTACATACACATGAAAGACTACATGCTGTAGTTAGTTAAAAGGAAAAATAAATAAATGAATAGAGGGCTTGGTAACTGACTGACCAGTTAATGCATTTAATTCGTTAATGGCATATGATTGTTTGGTCTAAACTCTGCTGACAATTGCAGAGTTTTATTGTTTGTGCGTGGTTTGGTCTGATCTGTGGTGTGTTGGAGAATCAATATTGTGACTGTCTGACGATTTGAGCTGAATATTGGGTGATAATTAGGCGATTGTCTTACAGTGATTAAGACCACAGTTGGTGACAGTCAGTGACTCGTGGGAGCGCATGATCTTGTTGTCAAATATTATAAGCGGACTTTGGGTTGTGCTATTGCATTAATGGGCTCTTGATCCTTTTGGCGTTGACAAATCAATTTCATTTTTGACTAGGGTGAATTTGTGGTTTTGATACATGAATGACTGAATGAATTGATTCATTTGTTGGTTAGTTGAGTGATTAAGTGTTTGTTGATTTGTTAATTGTCTGATTGATTGATTGGTTGAGTGTTTAATTTGCTAATTGATTAATTGATTGTTGGTTTGCTAATTGGTTAATTGGTTGATTGGTTCATTAATTTAAATAAATAAAATACAAATAATAAAAAACGGGGGAGAAGTAATCTGAATAGCTTTAAGTAGTTTTAATCGTACTTCTTAATTTACAAATAACGGAACATAAGTAAGCCATTATAATGGTAAAAAAGGACACTAAAAATCCAAAAGTAATTACTCCTGTTGAGAATAATCCTTTAATTAGAGGCATCGCAAACATTGCAAAGATATCGGAAAAATTGCATAAATGCTGGCCTGAAATTGACCAACCATGGCCAGTGGAGGGGACTCTTCACCCAGATGTAATTAAAATAATGCAGGTACTTGTATCCACATACAAGGCGGAGCAAAAGAAGGGGAAAAGGGGGAAAACGCAAAGAAAAGAGGCAAGTGGAGCTTGGCATTCTCCAGTTGTTTGAAAATGAGGGACAGAAACTGATCAAAGCTGCCAACGATAAGAGAGATCCAACAATAGAGGTAAAAGTAAATAATCGACCATTGGAAGTGATGGTGGATAGCGGAGCTGCTTTCACCTGTATTCGGCCTAAAGATGCTATTCATCTCCCCATGTCTGGTCAATTGATTCGGACAGTCGGGTTTGAGGGAGTGAAACAGCTGATTCCTCTCATGGAACCAATTGAGCTCAGCTCAAGATTACAATACCCATATTGGTATCAGAACATACACCTGCACTTGTGGGAAGAGATGCTTTGTGTAGATTGAAGTGTACAATACAGTGTAAACCAGACGGCTGTTAGGTTGAAGTGCCAAACGATATTTTCATCCATCATTGATGACAACAGAGACTGAAGCTTCTACAGTATTTCGGATCGGTGTGGAAGAACCGAGGGTTTAAGAAAACAGGTGGTTCTCCGGTACAGCATCACGCCCAGATCATGGAATTGTTGCACATTGAAGCCGAAAGAAATAGCAATAGCTAAATGCGCGGCACATAAGATGGATGCGTCAAAGGGAATAGAGCGGCTGATGAAGCTGCAAAAGCAGTCACAGGAGCAGATGAAGTGGGCAAAGTTCTTCTCGTCACTCATGAAGTGAACTTGGAAGACAAAATGATGCTCAAAGATATGATTTTAATGCAGGAAGCTGCTCCTGAAATGGATAAACAGTTGTGGATAGACCAAGGTGCCACCCAGGATTCTACTGGACTTTGGAGAAATCATGAGGGGCTGATACTAGCACCTCCAGACTTGTTGCGTCTAATGATTCAGGGGGCGCATGGGTTAGCAAAAAAGGAACACAGTGCAACCTGGAGACAAGGTGTTCATGAAGGTGTTTAGAAGGAAGTGGTATAACGAACGCCGTGTAGGACCATTTGAAGTAGTTTGCAGTACTGGAACCGCGGTCCAGGTGAAAGGGTCTCCAACGTCATATCATTTATCACATTGTGTCAAAGCACCAAGTGAAGAGGCGCCACATTCACAGATCCAAGATGTTGAAGGCTCAAGAAAGCCCAAAGACAATGTGGAAGAACATACACCAGACAGGGAGATGCATGAAAATCTGAGTCAGAACTCAGAAGGAGAGATGTGGACAATTTTGATGTTTCTGTGCACATTCCTGATGATCCCAGAAATGACTTTGCAGTGGATGGACAGGAAAGAAGATTTAGTGACATTGTCTTTCAACATGTCCCAGACACAGCAGGACCTATTTCAGTTGCCTGCCAAGCGCCAGAGATATCAAAGGGCCGTGACTCCGCTGCAGAACAACTCAGGGATCCAGCTAGACAAAGGAGCCCGAGACCAGTTAGGAAAAAGGTTAAACCAAACCGTTACTAGAACAAGGGTTGAAGTAACCTTGGGGAAGTCAGTTCAGCTTCCATGTCAGTGTACAGGAGAAAATAGTGGTGAAGGGAAACTTAGAGTTGAGTGGGAAGATAACCATGGTAGGGTTCTAGTTCTGTCAGAGTCATTACCATTAGGGAAGTATACATTACTTAATGACAAAAAGAGACTGAAGATCAAGGGAGATTGTAGTCTCTATGTACATAGGCCTCAACAGGAAGATCAAGGTGATTATAGGTGTTCTTTTTACGATCCACATATTGGGAGTGAGTTAGGATTTAGAGTTTGCATAGTGTCTCTAGTGATACTAGGTGAGAATAAGAGTATAGACCTCCAAGATGTTGGGGAAACGAGAGAATCAACAACGATGACATCAACTCTCCAGACAAAAGCTGGAAAAATGGAAGAGAAATCTACCTTTTCAATGTTAAAAGCTATTGAAGGTATAAATGTATCACATTTAACTACAGTGGCGCCTCAGATGGTTTCTATAACGTCACCTCCTTCGAATACTGTGATCAGAGTTAAGTTAGGAGGAACAGGTTACCTTCCTTGTAAATGTGGAAGATGGAATATTGGTGGTAACAGTCCTCCCAAGTGGGAAAATAGTCGTGGTGAAGATTTGTTGAAGTTAGAGTGTCCGCGGAGATTCCTTCATCATCATTCTTCAACATCACTGTCGCTTGAAATATACGACATTAGTTCTGATGGTCAGGTGGCACCTTGCATGGTAGCTCCTCCCATCAGTGTGTGAATGGGTGAATGAAGACATGTAGTGTTAAAAGTGTCATGTCCAGGAAACTGTCATGTTAAATTAATCAGTGTCTTGTGTCCATGTTGTCTCGTGATTTCCTGTTTTGTTGTGAAAGTCTACTCCTCTTGTTTCAGGCAACTTGCTCCTCCCCCTGTTTGTTTCTCCTCTGGTCTGATTGGCTGCCTCGCCCCTGATTGTTTCCACCTGTGCCCTCACCCTGTGTATATATTGTCTGTGTCTCCCTTTGTCCTGGGCCAGTTCGTCTTGTCTTTTGTGTCAGAGAACCAGCCATTTTCATGGAATTCATCAGTCACCAGGTCACGATTTGATGTTACTTTGTTCATGTAGATTTTCTGTTTGTATGTTTCCAGTTAATTAAAACTGAGATTTGTGTTGTTACTTTGCTTTGAGTCGTGCATTTGGGTTCTAGTCTTTGTTCGGTCTTGACAAAAAGCTAGTGATTGGAGGACTAGAAAAGCGCAAAATAAGTGTATTTACCGTTTACCATATGCAAGGTTTCCAAAATGAAGATATTTTAGTGTAAAAGATATGAGCCCTTACGAAAATATGTATTACACCAAGCAATGTTAGTCTATTCTTCACATGAAGTCATAAAAATGTCCTCAGGGCTTCAGACTTTGTGTTATATGTTATGCATATGTATGTGCTGCTGGAAGTGGTTCCTAAATCAATGCAGACAATGTCACAATGTTGACAGTCTTGTGTAGTGTGTCTGTCTCTTTGTCTCTGAGCTTCTATCTATATATATATATATATATATATATATATATATATATTCTACAATCATATCATATGCAACATGAAATCATTTCTCTGATTCTTTAACCAACATTCCTGAAATGTACTCTTTGATTTTCTCTCAATACTCTCATATTACAGTAATTGTCTGAGTCATATCTGCTGTTAGTTACCTCAAGGTTAACAACCCTATTAGTTGCTGTTTTATCAACCCACACCCCTCTGAACAAATGATCACGAGCAGTCTGTCTCTGTGAGAAGGCTGTTGGATTTTGATTATGTTCAGCTCTGAGTGCCATGGCTATGGTTTCTCTGGCTACACCCACACGGTTGGTATTTAAGTCAGTTCCTCCTCCTCGGCTTCAGCAGTCTGCTCCAGGGAGAATACAAGAGCAACCCTTCAGCCTTATGAACCAGTACTTCTGATCGCACTGAAGCCTGCAGAGAAACATGTCTTCAGACACATTCTCCATCCTCTTGCTTGTTATCTCATCGGTAAGTTTTCTTTTAACAAACACATATTCTTTGTTGAAATGGAAAGCAATTTGGGGATGAACTCATTGAGATTGAGGTATTATAAGCTACTTCAAAATCCTCAGGGAAATAAACTTTTTAATCAGCATGTGAGTCATGATATTAAGGTGCAGTTATCCATCATGAAGAACTGAACCTCTGAGGATAAAGTACAGAATGTTGCATTTGGGTAGAGCTCCTGGTTCTGGCTTTCCAAAGTATTTTTCTTCAGCATTTACCATCTGTTTCTGTCATGTTTTCTTCCTACAAACCTGTTCCCTCACTGCTAGGCTGGTGCTGAACAGTGGGAAGGAAAGAAAACATGGAAAATATTTGCTGGCCCATGTGATCACAGTCTGGTGTCGCCATCTTGTGGTATTGTGCACTTTTAGAAACCTCCAACATATTTTCTATAACAAATATACTCAAATATATGGCAAATATAAATATTGATTGTATGGTATATTTAGGATACTGTAGAGAATAATGTGTTTGCCATGGCATCAGTAAGCTCTTCTACTTTTGTTGTTATTTTGCATAAACTCTGAAGACTGTACATCTGTAGCTCTTCAAGTTTGCTTTATTATATGTTTATTAGATAATTTGTCATTTGCTTAACCAAGTGTTTTTTGTTGCCAAGTGGTAAAACAGCTGAAGTTCCTGCTTGTTCGCCCAAACCATTGCAGCCCTTGTGACCATGGTAAAAGACTTCTTTAGTGCCATGAAACGAACTGTGAACAGCCATATCATAAAGTTATGGCAAATATGTCAGCAAACAGTTGCCTATTTACACATCCACAGAAACAGAGCAACTTCAAAGATGTTGATAGTTTTCTGTCATTTGATATAAACTGGTAGCATAGCATTAGTTCAGGCAGAGCTCGGACATCCCAGTGTCATCAGCTACTAAATGTATGCTTCACAATTACTGTTCATTCATTGACTCTTGGCTATTCCATCCATTATCCAAACCACTTTTCCTATTGGAGCTTGAGCCAATCCCAGCTGACATTGGGCAAAGGCAGGGTTCACCCTGGGAAGGTCGCCAATTCATCGCAGGGCATATATAGAGACACAGACAACCAGTCTCCAAATAACCTGTGCTGAATGTCTTTGGACTGTGGGAGGCTGCCACAGAATACAGTACAGTAATCTGGGATCGGGGTCAGAACCCTGGCCCCTCTTGCTGTGAGGTGACAGTGAGAGCCACCGTGCAGCCCCTCTTTTGATGAATTATATTCAATTAAAACGGTTATAAGTTGAACCATGACTACTGATACGCTCAGGTCAACACTGTTGTCAATTTAAAGTCGGATATGTTGTTCAAGTTTGTTTATTATGGGGTGAGCTCCCCCAAGGAGCAGAACCTTTTCTAACCTTTTGCGCTAAAATAGTCAATCCCTTGTTGTGCGAGTCTCATTTGTTAATGGTCCGAGATGGGATGTGAACCGTGGGCTCTGTAGTCCAACTCAGTGACTGCACAGCCATGAAGTTGCATTGTGGCCATAACAGTCAAATTTGAAATCAGCTAAAACAAAAGAATGTGAATAAACAACAACAACAACACATCAGGTGTTTCCTACTGTACTGTACACTCTTGTCATAAACATGTGCACATTTTGCTCTTTTCCATGTACTGTAGACTATATCCTGCTGTTACTTGATTTAACCTGTGGTTTGTGTGTTTGTTGCAGACTGTGGCCCATGACTGTTCTCAGCCCTGTGTCTGCTCAGCAGACCCTCCACCCTGCCCAATGGGCACCAGTCTGGTCCTGGATGGCTGTGGCTTCTGTAAAGTGTGTGCCAAGCAGCTGGGGGAGCCCTGTTCCCTGCAGGAACCCTGCGACCATCACAAGGAGCTCTACTGTGACTACACTCTGCTGAGTGACACTGAGACTGGCATCTGCATGGGTAATACATTCTCCTTAACACATACCAACATCTTTTTTTATTTTGCGATACTGCAATACAAGATTTTTGATACTAACACTGGCGACTGTGGCTCAGTGGTGAGCAGGGTCGTCCTTCAATCAGTGGATCGGCGGTTCGAACCCTGGCTCCGCTAGTCAGTGTGGTGTATGAATGTTAGTTCCTCTGTGGCCCTGCTGATGCACCCCCACCCTCCTCTCTTTTTTCTTCTGTTTCATGGATTGTGGAAATCTGGATCGTGGTCCATGCCTACTACTCATGATTCATACATTTCTGTCATATTCATTGAATGAGTTCAGTTGTAACTCTGTAACTCTGTTCATTCTGTACACATGACATCTATTGTATCTGTCCATCCGGGGAGAGGGATCCTCCTCTGTTGCTCTCCTGAAGGGTTCTTCACTTTTTTCCCTGTGAAAGGTTTTTTTCTATTTTTTTTTTTGATCCAATGTGAGGTCAAAGGTCAGGGATGTCGTATGTGTACAGATTGTAAAGCCCCCTGAGTGGCATCTTCGCCCCTCCCATCAGTGTATGAATGGGTGAATGATGTAATTGTTGTTACAAATATATATATATATATATATATATATATATATATGCTGATAAAGGACTCATCTCTGTACTTGTTTTGTCAAGTCGATTGGCATTTCAGGTACTAAGTTGGTTTAAATCCTATTTATCAGATCGATCTCAATTTGTATTTGTAAACGATGAAGCCTCAATGACAACCAACGTTAATCACGGAGTTCCACAAGGTTCTGTGCTTGGACCAATTTTATGTACCTTTTATATATGCTTCCTTTGGGCAACATTATCAGGAAACACTCCATAAACTTTCATTGTTATGCAGATGATACTCAATTATATCTATCGATCAAACCAGAGGAGACCAACCAGCTCACTAAAATTCAAGCATGTCTTAAAGACATAAAAACATGATGACCTGCAACTTCCTGATGTTAAACTCAGACAAAACTGAAGTTATTTTACTAGGCCCTGAACACCTCAGATCAATTATCTGGTGATGTGGTTTCTGTAGATGGCATTGCCCTGGCATCCAACACCACTGTAAAGAATCTCTAGTTATCTTTGACTGAGTCTTGTCCTTTAACTCCCACGTTAAGCAAATCTCAAGGATTGCATTTTTTCATCTACGTAACATTTCAAAATTAGACATCTTTTCTCAAAGCGATGCAGAAAAGATGGTTTACGCGTTTGTTGCTTTTAGATTAGATTACTGCAACTCCTTATTAGCAGGTTGCTCTAATAAATCTCTTAAATCCCTCCAGTTAATCCAGAATGCTGCAGCTCGTGTACTCACAAAAACTAAGAAAAGAGATCACATGACTCCTGTATTAGCTGCTCTGCACTGGCTCCCTGTAAAATCAAGAAACACATTTAAAATTCTCCTCCTCACCTACAAAGCCTTGATTGGTGATGCACCATCATATCTTAAGGAGCTTGTAGTACCATATTGCTACTCGTGGTTCCTAGAGTCTTCAAAAGTAGGATGGGAGCCAGAGAATTCAGTTATCAAGCTCCTCTTTTATGGAACCAGCTTCCACTTTCAGTCCGGGAGGCACCTCATTTAAGAGTATACTTAAGACTTTCCTGTTTGATAGTGCTTATAGTTAGGGCTGAATCAGGTTTGCACTGGTCCAGCCCCTTGATATGCTGCTATAGGCTTATAGGCTGCTGGGGGATGTTTTAGGATACACTGAGCACCTATCTCCTCTTCTCTCTTTACTTATGGATGAATTTACATCTCGCCATTGCACCTTATTAACTCTGCTTCCTCCCCGGAGTCTTTGTGACTTCACGTCTCATAGGTCCCATTGGACCTGGAGGTGTCTGATGCTGGTGAACCGGCCTCCCGCGTTGGCCCTGCTGATGCGCCCCGCCCCCCCTCCTCTCTACCTACTTCTGTTTCATGGATTGGAGTTCCATTCATACATTGTCATATTCATGTAATGTGTTTATGTAACTTTGTAATGCTGTTCATTCTGTACACATGACATCTATTGCTTCTGTCCATCCGGGGAGAGGGATCCTCCTCTGTTGCTCTCCTGAAGGTTTCTTCCCTTTTTTCCCTGTGAAAGGTTATTTTTGGGGAGTTTTTCCTGATCTGATGTGAGGTCCTGGGACAGGGATGTCGTATGTGTACAGATTGTAAAGCCCTCTGAGGCAAATTTGTAATATTGGGCTATACAAAATAAACTGTATTGAAATTAAATTGAATGTCTATTCAAAGCATATTACTAACTCTACTTCTTCCCCAGAGTCTTTGTGGTTTCTCGCCTCAAGTTTCCATGGATCGTGGCTCTGTCTAGAGCCGGTCCTGCCTCCTGCCATGACCCTGCTGATGCCCCTCCTCTGGATCGTGGTCCATGCCTACTACTCATTATTCATAATTTGTCATATTCTTTGAATATGCTGTAACTCTGTTACATTGTTCATTCTGTACACATGACATCTATTGCATCTGTCCATCCCGGGAGAGGGATCCTCCTCTGTTGCTCTCCTGAAGGTTTCTTCCCTTTTTTCCCTGTCAAAGGTTTTTTTCAGTTTTTTTTCCTGATCCGATGTGAGGTCCTGGGACAGGAATGTCATAAGTGTACAGATTGTAAAGCCCTCTGATACAAATTTAGGATTTGTGATGTTGGCCTATACAAAATAAACTGAATCTAATTTAATCTAGCTGCACGGTGGTGTAGTGGCTAGCACTGTCGCCTCACAGCAAGAGGGCCGCGGGTTCAATTCCCGGTCGGAGCGGTCCTTCTGTGTGGAGTTTGCATGTTCTCCCCGTGGCAGCGTGGGTTCTCTCCGGGCTCTCCGGCTTCCTCCCACAGTCCAAAGACATGCTGCAGGTTAATTGATCTCTAAATGTCCCATAGGTGTGAATGTGAGAGTGAATGGTTGTATGTCCCTACATGTGCCCTCGATGGACTGGCGGCCTGTCCAGGGTGTCCCCTGCCTTCGCCCTATGTCAGCTGGGATAGGCTCCAGCGCCCCCGCGACCCTAATGAGGATAAGCGGTATTGAAAATGGATGGATGGATGGATGGATGGATAATTTAATCTATTCTTTTTGGTGCCGTTTAAGCTAGGAGTTGGCCTGATGCGGACGGCCCTGATGCTCCAGTGTGTTCTTACAGGAAAAGCACAGGAAGCACAATTTTCCTCTGAGCCTAGAACATACCTTTAACTATAGCCTACCAAGATAAAGTTAGCCGTGCTTGAGGCTATGCCGGAGGTGTATCGCCGGCATTTCAGGTTCTGGAAGAAGAAAGATCGAACTGGCTAGAGATCTGATAGCTCATTTCTATGCTGGTTCACTTCCCTTGATATGTCTTCTTTTGATGAGCTGGGTAATTTTGTTTTAGAAAAGCTAAAAAATGTATTCCCAGGCAAAATTGCTAAGTCTGTTAGCTCACAGCAAGCCAATAATGCTATTGGCAATGACTGGTTGGAGAAGGAATTCGGTTAGCGCAGCTTCATTTGATCTGACATTTTAAGGGAAGGCTGGTTCATCTGACCCTAAACAAGGCAACTGTGACAGCAGTGAAAGTAGCAAATACTGTGATATGTCACTGGAAGGCTGATTGTCCTTTATTACAGGCTAAAAGCAGAGGAGGAAAACATAACGTTAAGCCTGCTGCTTTTGCTGCAACTCTCTGTAATTACAGTGATGTTGAGGCGTGTCTAATTCTGGATGTTTTGGCTGCATATGCTCCTTTTATCAAATATGTTTTGAGTCACTAGTAGGAAGTGATGCTAAGGTCCCAATACAATTCCTGAAAATCTCTCCTTTCTTGCTAAGTGTATCCCAGTTGGACAGGGATCTGGAGAGTCTTCTGCGGTGATGTTACCTGCCAGGGAAGCTGTACAAGTGAGGTTTTGGTCTGAAAGAGAGGAACTTTGGCTCTTGGCAGTGTCAAAGGATAACTTGGTTGATGTAGAGCCGCTGAAATGTTTTATTGATTTTTTAAATGGGTTTAGACATTGATTGTATGTAGTGGGTGGTATGGCTAGGGAGAGCTCCCTCAAAACAAAAAGGAAAAAGAGAGCACACCAGAAATGTAGCCCTGCCTATTGTGCCAATTGTAGTTTTTAAAAAACATACTTATTCCACATATTTGTCAGTTGTGTCTAAACAGAGAGGAAGCATGACGAGCAGACACATTCACACGCAGATATACACAAGCAGACAGACAGAGACAGAGATTAGCTCTATAGAAAAGAACAGAAGATCGATAGAGTAATGGTAATAGTTAGAGTAATGAGTTTCTGGTGTGAACAGTCAGACTACTGCTCATGTGACAATTGACATAGCCCGGCAATTCTGCATCTTGTGAACTTGGCATCGACCTGCCACCTAGAACATTTCCAATTAGAATTATTTAATTGCGACACAAGGTGTGAAAAACCGAAACAATTCACGTTTATCTCCTCAAAGGAAAGTTTGTTCTATGGTCATTTGAACTAAACTGTATACTTTGGACCCATCAGATATTCTTCAGTGACATCTGGCTCCCCTGGTGTTCTAAAACTAAAATGTGTTTGTATTGTGTTGTATGTGTCCTGTATGCGTGACAGTGCTGCATGTTTTCTGTCTGCCTATATAGCTCAGGAGGGTCAGACATGTGACCTGGGGGGCGTAATCTACCACAGCGGGGAGTCCTTCCAGCCCAGCTGTGAGCACCACTGTGTGTGCATGAATGGAGAGATCGGCTGTGTACCGATGTGTGCCAGTGAAGTCTGGCTGCCCTCCCCTGGCTGCCCATACCCACACACCATCCAGATCCCTGGGAAATGCTGTGAGGAGTGGGTGTGTGACCAGTCACCTCAGAACCACCACTACCAGTCAGTGATGGCCGGTCAGTGTCACCTCTGTCACATCAACTGCCCGTAGTTGGATTCTTTGTTTTACTCAGAGTTAGGATTCTCTGATATTTTACACAGATTTTTTTGTACCCTCTGTTACTTCCCCCTTTCTCTAGTTTAGGGGATGCGTAGGGCCAAACACGCAACAACTAAAGAATGTGAAAAAGTAGAAGTAAGATTTTAACAAAGTTTATTTTAACTCCGGTATATACAAACAAAATGGCTTTACATGCTTCTCAACATTTCTTTACCAAAACCAATACGGAAGGAGCACGGACCAATAAACCTAATGTATCTAGACAAAAATGTTAGATAGAGCTCCGAAGCTGTCAGAGCTTGTATTAACTGACAAATTGTCATTTACAAGTGTCACGTAACTGATGACAAATACTATACATAAATCTGTTGACATAAAACTTTAGGGCTATAATCATATAAAGAAAATGTATTGTAATTGTGTATAACTCACACACTTGTGAAACTTCTCCGTTCTATGTGGAGAGGATTGAATCTTATCATGAACACATCGGTTCATATTGTTGACCAGCATTTAGTTTTATTGCAATGTAAAAAATGACAGAAGCAACATCGATAACAGTATATAACATAAAATCCGTGAATGAACACTGCTTTAATTGACCTTTACTGCCAGATGTCGCTGTTCTTCTTCAAAGTGAAGCCCCAAAGCTTTGAACCTTTTCGGTACAAATAGAAGGAAAGCCTCAATGCTCCACAAGGCTTCACCCGCCCATCCCTTGTGTGTTTGTACAAATGTAAAGAGTACCCCAAACTCACCTACTGTCAATCAACCTCCCACCACACACACCTTTCAGTTTAAACAGGCAGATAACAAAATGAAGAGCGAGAACTCCAGGCTTCCTCCTGGCCAGTTTGAAATCTGTGGGAACCAAGGAGCAGCATGACTGGTCTGCACAGATGGCAACCAATCACCGTATTGGCACCAGATGAGAACACAAGGGAGAGGGAAAGAAAGGCAGAAGGAGAGAAAACACATACACAGGCGCCTTGCCCCAGCCTTATCGTACCACAATCTAACAATTTCAGGTATGATATGGGAAAAGCCTTATTAATACCCAGGGGGGAAGTTTAGCATTACAGCAGCATAAGAAACAGACCATAGAGGTAATTAATTAATTAATTTAATGTGTATACTCTGTATCGCTGTTCATTCTGTACACATGACATCTATTGCATCTGTCCATCCGGGGAGAGGGATCCTCCTCTGTTGCTCTCCTGAAGGTTTCTTCACTTTTTTCCCTGTGAAAGGTTATTTTTGGGGAGTTTTTCCTGATTTGATGTGAGGTCCTGGGACAGGGATGTTGTATGTGTACAGGTTGTAAAGCCCTCTCAAGCAAATGTGTGATTATGGGATTACTATGTATTGTTTGTACAGCTTGCATTATTATAATATATCCAGAAATGTGTAATTTGTGATAGTGGGCAATACAAAATAAACTGAATTGAATTGAGGTGGCACATGTTACAGATAGAAACAAGACAGCAGTCACACTAGTGGCTCATCACTTATCTCTCACCACATCCCTTTTTCCACCCTCATTACTCTTCATGCAGGAGCCGCTCCGATCCACCCCTTTCCCTCTTCAAATCCCGACTCAGTCATCAGACAAGTGTCCCCCCCACAAACGGAGAGCTCCAGAGATAACTGTCTAGTCCAGACCACAGAGTGGAGTGAGTGCTCAGCCACCTGCGCCATGGCTGTCTCATCTCGCATCACAAACGACAACCGGCACTGCCAGTTGGAGAGGCAGACCAGGATCTGCATTGTCCGACCCTGCAACAGACAGCAGGAAAAGAAAATCAAGGTCAGTGTGTTTCCATTCTAAAACAGTGTTTTTGAACGAGTGTGTATGCCAAGCATTCTCAACAGTAGGGATAAGGCAAATTCTTTGCCATTGTACAAGTGCCATGTTGTGTAAGAAGGTCTGCTCAATACTACGGCCTTGGTAAAAAGCTGCAGAAGTGTACTTGGTTGCCCTGTTGGTGTGAATAAAACCAATTCAATTTAATTTATTTTGTATGGCTCAAAATCACAAATTTGACTCACAGGGCTTTACAATCTGTACACTTATGACATCATCTGTCCTCA